>NW_017100140.1:1074496-1075528 GCF_001263275.1 Habropoda laboriosa | reverse complement strand
AATCCAGGAAAAGGGAGATCCAGAGAAAGAGAGAAAAAGAATCAGTCGGAAATTTGGTGGAAACGAAGGCAGATCGATCTTTCCTCACGACACAGGAGGAAAGAATTCGCGAGGTAGGGTTCCTAGCCTCGTTCGTCCTTGTCGAATTTAATAATGGCGAATTTACGGGCCGCCGCGGGTTTTTTTCACGGACTGGCTGCAATTTCCCGCGACAGTGGTAACGAAGTTCTTACGGTCCGCACTTCCAACCCCCCGTGCAGGCAGTAAAGCGACCAGTTTTACGCCGTGTCCAACGTATTAACGCTGACAGACCGAGCGTATGCGACCCTAGACCCCCAGGCATTATCGTGGAAACGATAATTTTCCAAATTTTTCGATTACTCGTGAAAAACACTTTTTCCTCAGAAAAAAACTTTGTTTCCTCTTCAAATTCTACGGTGATCCTGTTAAAATTAGCAACAACTCGCGATAAATTGATAATTCCATCGAGAATTTTATTCGGAAGCTTTCACCACCTGGATCGAATTTTAAAATCGAATTTTCGAAGGTGTCACACCGGAACGACATCGTAAATTTTTAATCGAGGCTTCCATATTTGAGCAGCGACCAATTTTCCACGTGAAAATAAATAAACGAATCATGCTGACAAGTTACCGAGAGATAAATGATTAATAAGATTCGTAACTTTCATCGAGAATGAGAGTTTTCGGAGGCTCTCACTGGCTCGATTGGATTGTAAAATCGAATTTTTGAAAGCGTCACACTGCAATCACCCCGTAAATTGTTAATCGAGATCTCCATGTTTCAGCGGTGTCCAATTATTTTTTTACTTTCCAACGTTTCGCGAGCTTTGTAGCTTCGTCAGGATTCACAAATCACTGGGAAAATTTATCGAGATATAAACGATTAATAGTGTAGACAATAGTGCTGCGATTCAGTAGTACAGAGCTTTCAGACGGATATTTCGTATCTATAAGAGAGAGAAGATTCGAAGCGGGCTTGATCGAGTGACTATTCTTTGAGTACAGTTCA
>NW_017100140.1:1062237-1074453 GCF_001263275.1 Habropoda laboriosa | reverse complement strand
CTCTCGGCTCTTGCTCTGTCTGAGGATTTCTTTACACATGTACCGCCTACAGAATCTTCCTGTTTTATTCTATACAAAATCTCCGCTGTAGAATCTTCGTTCTTTTACTTTATACGATATTTTTATACCGAAATCCGACTAGTTTACTTTACACACAGAGTCTACATCTCTGTGACGACCCGAGGTAAGCGGGAAATTGTTTTATGGAGCTGGGAAACCAGGAATTCTTAGACAAATGTTTCCCAGGTGCATCGTGTACTTTGTTATAATTTTTAAGATATTATAGTACCACTGTATTGATCATTTATTAGCCTAGAAAACGTGAAGGAATTTGCTCATATGCGTTAATTATGAGCGGTGTTTAAGGCAACCGTCTGACTATTGCTATTTTGTACTACTTAATTTTTCGTTTCTCTAAGTTTCTGAGCCCCTAAGGATCATTAATTATGCTTCACTGCTGCAATAGAGAGGTTTGAATAGTGAATTCTGGTGAACCGACGACGCAACGTGTTGTTAGACAGCCGCCTGATTAATCCCATTTTGTACTACTTAATTCTCGGTTTCTCTAAGTTTCTAAGTCCCCAAGAATCCTTGATTATGCTTTAATATTGCAATAGAGAAGTTGAAAAAGTGAATTCTGACGAACTGAGGACGCAACGTGTTTTAAAACAACCGTCTGATTAATCCCATTTTGTACTACTTAATTCTCGGTTTCTCTAAGTTTCTAAGTCCCCAAAAATCCTTAATTATGCTTTAATATTGCAATAGAGAAGTTGAAAAAGTGAATTCTGACGAACTGACGACGCAACGTGTTTTAAGGCAGCCGTCTCATTAATCCCATTTCGTACTACTTAATTCTCTAATTTCTCGTAGTTCCTAAATACTTAAGGATCCTCAATTACAACGTTCTTTACCTATAAGAATTTTTTCACTTTGATAAAATGTGCAGGAAGGTACACACTTTAACGCTGCCATAGAAAAATTTTCAAAATTTAATAACACTTCAAAATACACGTACTCAAAGATACCCAATTTTTGACTGCACGTATCTTAGTTTCCCAAGTAAAACAATACAAATTTGCTCCAGATTGGTGAAACTTTCACCATTATCTTACAGCTCCCACTTCACTTCTCCGATTTCCACGAAAATCAAGCGCTACCTTCTCCCACATTTCTTCCAATCTAATTTCGAACCTCGTCGGCGGTCTGATCGCTAACATCGTCTATCACTGGAATATTTCAAATTATATGCTAATTATCTTTGAACCGTGTCTATGCACACGTGGCAAAGTAAACACACAAGTTACACAGTCAAGCCTCGGTTCCCTCTATCAAGTTCGCAGGAGCGATCAGCGTCGAATTCAGCGGCGATTTTCAGAAAATCGAAAGCACTCGTAGGAACGAGGTTCGTCGACTGGCTCGTCGTACGTGTACCGGTTATTCCGGTGGCCATTGTTTCCGTTCGATTCGATCAACGAACGATCGAGGAAAGCAGTTAGTCCCATTGCCGTGGCCAGCGAACCGATTCGAGAGTGCCAGGCTGCACGAGACAGCGGAAGCACTCGAGGAAATCCCTCGACGCTGCTGCTGCCGTACCGGCAGCAATCGATTGTCGAAGAAAAGCGGTCGCAGGGTGAGGCGAGGCCGTTCGACAAACAACCGCGAACCTCCACGATCAACCTGGCCTCTGTGCCCGCTCTTTCTAGCCGGGCGACTGGCTAAATTGAAGTTCGATTCTGGACGAAAGAGCGGCGAAAGCACGGTGTGAAACGGTACGCGTTGACAATGCCTTGTCACGATGGGTCGCGTCCGAGATGAACAGTGTGAACTTCGGGCAATTAAAAGTGGCAGTTGAGAACGTTGAGGAATGAGGAAATGCGAGTTTTCGAGGAAGTGGAAGTTGATCTTGAGGGAAGTTCGATCCGGAGAGATCGCTTCGAGTGGTTGAAGTTGGCGATTGAGAAGTGTCGAGGTTGAAGTTCTTTTGACTCGGAGATTCGTATAGTTGGTTGATTAAAATGGCGATTAAATATCGCGAGAAGTGAAACGTGAAGATTTGTAAGTCGAACAGTTTCTACTTTTGGAAAGATAATCCGGAGAAATGGAGGTTTTGATGAAAAATTGTAAGAGATGGAAAATGAAAGATTGGAAGACTCGTGAAGGTTTTGCACAAGTAAATTTAATTAAACGGCGAGAGATCAAGGGATGTTAATTTTCAAAGCTCGAAGTTGAGATACTTTCACGTTCTTAAGGTCGAATTACATCTCTCGAGACTCAGAAAGTCTTCGTTTAAGGGTGAAAAGCTCGAGGAAGTCGGAAAAAGATGAACCCTGAATTTTTCGTGAAAAAGTAGTCTGCACTCGGTTTTACTCGTTTTTTCAAGTGGTGCCACTCTACCACTGAATTTTGTTAATTTTCACATTGCCGTTTCTTTTTTTTTCTTTTACCAACCGTAGCCTTCAATTGGCGCACGCTTCACGGCAATTTACTAGGTTTGCGTTTGATTCCGCGCTTCCAAGGGCCGTGACAACGTGTGGCGAATAAACATTTGAAAAAAAAAGGAAGAAAAAACTGCCCGTTAATCCGTCGCATAGGCGCGTTAAATGTTTCGCCGTTTAATTTCCTCGCTTGTAAATATTTCAGCGAGCATTACGCTTTATACATCCGAAATTTAATAAGCGTCCCGCTTTTAAACGCTACAATATTTCGCGTTTCAGTTAATCACGGGACTTAATTTATTTTTCCTCCGTGCCTGCCTCTACACCCCCGCTCTCGCCAACGTTTCCCGATTAACCAAGCGTAACACTTTTGCATGTGGCACTAGGGTCGTCCCATGGACATCGTACGTGTCCCTCTCGCTCTCTCTTTCGAGCTAACGTTGAAATTCGGCCTCGATTTCACTTGTCCACTGAATGAGAAATGTAACTATGATTAGTACCGGTTTCCTATTTGTGCGTATGGAGGCCGCGATACTACATATGTTTCTGCTTCGTGTAAACTTAAAGATTCATCCTCGATTCGTTCAGTGGTCCATCAGAATTTTTCTGTTTTTAACAGTTTCTAAGATATTACGGAACAATTTGCTGCTATCAACTTTGAGGACAGTGGAATGTTTGTGTTGAATACATTTTTTAGGCCAGAAAACGTCTTACACATCTCTCCTTTGAGTAAACTTAAAAATTTATCCTTGATTCGTTCACTGGTCCATCAGAATTCTGTTTTCAACAGTTTCTAAGATACTGTAAAACAACTTGCTACTATCAACTTTGAGGACAACCAAATTCCGCATTGAATACTTTTTTGAGGCCAGAAAAGGTCTTGTACACTCTCTGGTCCGTCACAATTTCTCTGTCTCTAATAATTTTTAAGATGCTGCAGAGCAACTTGCCACCCTCAACTTTGAGGACACACGAACCTTATGTTGAATACTTGCTTTGAGGCCAAAGAAGGTCTCATACCAAATGCTGATTCGTTCAGTGGTCCATCAGAATTTTTCTATTTCTAACACTTTCTAAGGTACTACAGAGCAACTGGTCATCCTCAACTTTGAGGACAAAGGGACCTTATGTTGAATACTTTTTTTGAGGCCAAAATAGGTCTCACACATTTCTTCTTTGTACCAACTTAAAAATTCACTGTTAATTCTTTTACTGATCCATCACAATTTTTCTATCTGCAACAATTGCTAAGATACTAAATCCTAACTTGTCACCCTCAACTTTGAGGACAAGGAAATTTCACATTGAATACTTTTTTGAGGCCAGAAAATCTCTTACACACTCTCTGGTCCATCGCAATTTCTCTATCTCCAACAATTTCTAAAATCCCCCAACCCAACTTGTCACCCTCAACTTTGAGGACACCCAAAGCTCGCATCAACTAATTTCTCCGTACCAAAAGACATCTCGCACATCACTCCTTCGCCTAATCGTAAAAATTCACCGTTGATTCGTTCCCCGTTCCCTCCATGGTGGCTTCAATTTAGACGAAAAGCTTGATACCTCTCTATGACGTTGTAATCCAAGAGCAGGATTTTCTCGTTGCCCCTGTCCCCCACCCCTGAGTTCAGCCAAGGAACATTAAAGCTGTTTTCACATTGTCGTTCGCGGAGGAACCCTCCGTCGAGTACTTGCCATGGTAATCAAGTGGAAGCCGGTGGCTGGGTCCATTCCAGATTGCCGCTCGTTCAATTAGCATACATACGATGGCCACCCACGCTTTTGGCCATCCCCACTCCACGCTTCGACCCACTTTCTTCCGAAACGGAAGTGTCCTCCGTCCGCTAATTAATTCCACCTACACATACGTCTCTCTGCTTATGTTTCTTTCGGAAGTGTATCGTTCCGCTAGATGTCAACTGTTATTCTTAGTTACTCATTTTTCTCCATCTTCCCTTTTTCGTAATTGACTTTACCGTGGTTTTGATAAACGCTCGTCAAAATAACGCGGTGTTGTTGTTGAAAAAAGAATCATGAAAATGGTGAAATTTACTTTGAAATATCGCCCTGGTAATTGCCTGCTGTTTGGAATGGAATGAAATGTATACACGCGTTACTACGCCATATATTTGTAATATGTGAAAAGCTTTGCCAATTTATTAAATGGATCTTTTTTTAACAATCGAGCAAACACTGTTTCCCCATGTTTAACCTCGGAAATTTAACGCTTCGAAAATAACAGTAATTTGCTCCATTCCTACACTTCTTTTTGCACAATTTCTGTTTAATACGTAATTATTGTTAGTTCTATTTACAATTTATTTTTCGTTCGTTCAAAACGATAGAACAGCCTCTGAGACGTAAATCTGCTTTGAGAAAGCCGAAGGAGAGGCTGCTTAGTACGCACAAAAATGTCGAAAAGGCGCATTAATGCAAGCCTGGCAATTTTCTAAGTGTCCGTCCGGCTCCGCCGGAAGTTCGCCGCGCGTTAGAAGAACGCAGAACACTTTTGTCAGGCGAAATACACCGAGTTGCTTTTCCGACCAGAGTTTTCGTAATTCCACGGACCATCGGAGTCATCTTTGCCCGTCTCTCACGTTTCATTCGTTCCTTTGGAATTCCAAAAAGTTTTCGCCTACCTGTAAGTTAGAGGAGAAATTTTTCTTTCGACGATTTCACCATGATTTTCTTTCTTGGGCTGTATTAATGTATTATCACGAGTAGATTGTATAATACGTCGAACAAATTCATTGTTCTGAATGTTTAATGGAATAATTGTTGCAGCATGTTCCGTCAAATGTGTATTATTGTATCATGTTAAACGTGCACTTTAGATAATTGTTTTAAGCAAGCTGTTTGTCGATGATTTCGATTCAACGCCCGCTTTCGATAATTTCACTGTACGAATTTAACGTTTTATATTACGACGTGAATTCTGACTCGTTCAATCACCGCGGAATCGTTGTATTGTTTATTTCAGCGTGTTTATTGTGAATTTACTTCTATACTAATTATGCGATAATTATATTGCTTTCCTGGAATATCGAGGAATTGTTTTTGAAATCTTTTTAATAGCTGGTTGTTGAAACTTGAATTTTTTGTAATCCTTGTATGGAATTTATGAATCTACCGGTATTAGGTAATATTGTATAGTGGTCAGAAATGAATACATGTAGATAAAGCATTATTTTTTGAATTATTCTATTATAGTTTAATATTGTGTTACGTATGTGGTTCTTTGAGTTTGATATTTTTATCATTTTTGAGATCTGCTAGTGCTTGAAACTTTGAGGATGGCATTGAAGTATTTTTCAATCCTCGTATGGAATTTATGAATCTACCATAATTTTATATTTTATTACACATGTCGTTCTTTGAATTTGATATTTTTACGTCAGAGATCTCGTTTGTATTTTCTTTTTGTTTGCAGGCATAGAGAACAATGTGTATTTTTACTTAATTTTTGGGGACGTGAATTTTCAGACCTTTGAACCACAATTTTGTTAAATTCCTTGCGCGATATTTTCAGCTAATATGCTACATGGCAATCGTAAGGAAAATGGATCGAAATTTCTTTCTTTCTTCTAATTATTATTAACCATTGTTAACCATAATAGAGGAGAAACAAATTTTCTTAACCCGATTTTGACTCAAAATGTTCCAATTTCCTTATAAAAATTACACAGGGTTTTGGTAAAAGAATATTGTGAAATAAAAAATTCTGAATAATCTAAGAAGTAGCAATTAATCTAGGTATCGATGGAAAATGTTGAATGTGAAAGAATATTGAGAAATAAAAAATTCTGAATAACCGAAAATCTAGATATCGTTTAAAAATGCCGAATATCGAAGAATATAGCAAAATAAAAAATTCCTAATGACCCAAGAAGTAGCAATTAATCTAGGTATCGATGGAAAATGTTGAATGTGAAAGAATATTGAGAAATAAAAAATTCTGAATAACCGAAAATCTAGATATCTCTTAAAAATGCCGAATATCGAAGAATATAGCAAAATAAAAAATTCCTAATGACCCAAGAAGTAGCAATTAATCTAGGTATCGATGGAAAATGTCGAATATCAAGGAATATTGAGAAATAAAAAATTCTGAATAACCGAGAATCTAGATATCGCTTAAAAATGCTGAATATCGAAGAATATAGCAAAATAAAAAATTCCTACTAGCCCAAACAACAGCGTAACGATTTAAGCAGCAATTAATCCAAGTACACTCTATTGTTAGGTTTAACAAAAATCTAGGTATCGATGGAATACGCTGAATATCGTATCCTGCGAACTAGACGGCGTGTATCCGCTTGGCCCGATTAAATTTCGTGTAAATTTCAACGGAGCCATGTTCCCCCGTCGTATTTCATAACTCGTTGCCCGTTCACGGTTCTCGTTCCCTTAATTTCCGCCTTCCTGTCTGGCCCCGGCGCGCGATATACACGCCGCGAGCTCGTGCCGATCCTCCGTGGCGAATTCGTCGGACAGCAATTACCAAACGATCCGTGGCAGTCGATAAACCTTCTGTTAGATGGCAAACTTTAAACGCAATTATATTACAGCATAGCTGAATTGCGCGATGAGATGAAAAAATTAGGTGAAAATTGGTAGCAATTTTTTGTTACAGAGATTTTTTTTAGTTAACCCTTTGACTGATATTCATGCCTGTAGATGATGTATTTACATTTTGTATTTACGTTTCATATATTTTACGAATGTTATATTTCGATTAGTATTGTAAATATTGTATTTTTAATAAAATTGCACACTTTGGGAGATTTATTTATACTTCAATCGTTTCATTCGCAACAAGCTAATATCGACAGAGTTGTGACTCTTCAACATCGTCAGTTGAATTTTGTGAATTTTTTAAGAATTGACAGTCTTGCTTAAATAATTGCTAATTGTACACACTGGAAGCTCTATTAACACTTCAGTCATTTCACCTGTAACAACCTAATATCAACAGAATTGTGACTTTACAACAACGTCGTCGTTCGAATTTTACGAATTTTTCGAAAGTTGATATTCTCGTTCAAAAAATTGCTAAATATACACATTGAAAGCTCTGTTAACAGTTCAGTCATTTCACCTGCAACAACCTAATATCAACAGAGTTGTGACTTTTCAACAACGTCGTCGTTTGAATTTTACGAATTTTTCGAAAGTTGATATTCTCGTTCAAAAAATTGCTAAATATACACATTGAAAGCTCTGTTAACGCTTCTGTCATTTCACCTGCAACAACCTAATATCAACAGAGTTGTGACTTTTCAACAACGTCGTCGTTTGAATTTTACGAATTTTTCGAAAGTTGATATTCTCGTTCAAAAAATTGCTAAATATACACATTGAAAGCTCTGTTAACAGTTCAGTCATTTCACCTGCAACAACCTAATATCAACAGAATTGTGACTTTACAACAACGTCGTCGTTCGAATTTTACGAATTTTTCAAAAATTAATATTCTCGTTCAAAAAATTGCTAAATATACACATTGAAAGCTCTGTTAACACTTCAGTCATTTCACTTGCAACAACCTAGCATCAACAGAGTTGTGACTTTTCAACAACGTCGTCGTTCGAATTTTACGAATTTTTCAAAAATTGATATTCTCGTTCAAAAAATTGCTAAATATACACATTAAAATCTCCATTAACACTTCACTCATTTCACCTGCACCAACCTAGTATTACTATAGTCACAACTCCTCAACAACGTCATCGTTCGAATTTTACAAATTTTTCAAAAATTGATATTCTCGTTCAAGAAATTGCTAAATATACACATTGAAAGCTCCATTAACACTTCACTCATTTCACCTGCACCAACCTAGCACTGCCACAGTCCCAGCTTCTCAACGTCAATCCATTAACACTTCACTCATTTCACCTGCACCAACCTAGCACTGCCACAGTCCCAGCTCCTCAACGTCAACCTTCGAATTTCACGAATTCCTCAAAAATTGCTACGTGGAATAATCTTCGAAAGACCGTAAGACGAAGATCGGAGTACCCTATCCCCATAATAACGGAATCTCGTATCCGGTCCCATAAAAAATGCCACGCCATTTGCGTCTCCATTTTCCCGTCAGCTTTCCCTCCCCCCTTTCCGACATAGTTACATCGAAAACGAATCTCGCGTACCTATAAAGTCACTCCTTCCGTCCATTTTCCATCTTCCAGCCGCGCATTATTATTCCTCGAGCGCAGCCATCGGATAACGCGTCGTCAGAATTACTCGGCCCACTTTTATTGCCCGGCTATTTATCACAGCGACGAAACACCTCTGCGTCGTGCCGCGCACTATCCATCATCCTCCATCTTCTTCCGTCGTCCATTTTACGCGCGAGCCAACGCTCTGCTCGCCTTTAAAGTATCGGTACACGCGACCTGGCCGGGTTTTATCGAGCTTTCAACCAGACTTCATTAATTCCTGGAGAAAACACGCTGATTTTCAACAATAATCGAGTACACTGTACTATCGATCGAGAGAATAGCGTTTTTAACCCTTTTGCATCGCAGATACGAATACCGATAGTTCTTGTGATTTTGTTTATTGTAGATTTTACTCGGAAATTGTGTGTAACGATTGAAAAAAATTTGAGGAATTTTTAAGCTTTGGAATTCTTCTGTACTGCTCTGAATGTCGCCGAGAGCGGAATATCCCGCGGTTGGTGATAATTGACAATCTTCATGTACGGATTATTCCGCTTTCTTCAGATGTTTTCTAGAAAAGCTTCTATTGCCCAGCGAAGAAAATTTTGGACCAAGAAGTCTGTTCGAAGCGTGAAGTTTCCTTCACTAGACAAAGGTCTACATCCTCGACGCAATTTTCGAAGTTTCACGCTTAAATTTCGGGGTTCGCGCGACTTTTTCCCTTTTTATTCTGCTTCTGCCTCCTACTTTTAAGAGCTCTTATTACGTTCCATTTTGTTCCGGTGTTTCCCTAATTCTCAAACCGTATTCTAGGATACCGCGTTGCCCGAGGGTTTTCCCCAATTCTCGAACCGTGTTATACAAGGATTCCCAGTATATGCGAATTCGCAATTGCCCCACGTTCGTGTTTCCCTCCCTTACACGTTACACCAACGAACAAGGACGAGAAGTCGCGTCTAATGGAGGTTTAAGACGGAAACTGGATATCATAAACGACAAACGAAACCTGTAGAACAAAGCGCGAGAGAGCGTGTCGATGTGTACGTCTCCGGCTTTGAGAGGACTAAGCGAACCTTTCGAACTTGCACCGATGAGTAAAGCTAGAGAGAGCGAATGTGTACGAAGGATCGAGGGGAGAAAAAGAGGAAGGAAGGGAAAGAAAAGGGCAGGGAACGACACGCCGGGGATCGCTCGAGTCCTCTGATCGGTCAATAACGATTTCCCCGGGAATATAAATGTCTCCGCTCGCGAGTTGTCCGGGCCGCTTCGATTCGGCCCCCGTGTCCGGCATTGCCTTTTAATCTTGTAGCTTTGCCTCTTTTAATCTCGTTCCATCGACCCTTCCTCCTCCACCTCCTCCGCCCCTCGCAGCGCCGGTTCGATGCAATTTCTCCTTCCGTTCGTTCGTTCCGTACGTTCGCTCGTTTCACCATCGAACCGTTGAAAACGTCGCTCATCCAGCTCGTTCGCGGCTACGTGCTCGATGCACACGAGCTGGACCCCTCGTTTTTCGGTGGAAATTTGAAGGATTCTGGAGAGCGAACATGTGAAGGAATTTCGCGAGTCGAGGTTTGGTGGAACGAGGTTAAGAATGGTTTCTGCTGGTTTCGAAGTATGGGCTAACTCTTCTTTAGAGGGATAGATAGTGTGTCGGGAAATTCGGATGAAAAATTGGCACAGTTTTGTTCCAATTGCCAGGTAAATGAGGAAAGGTTGTCAATTCATCGCGATCTTGCGTCGAGTCAGACTCTGTAAATGGGAGTAAACGATTTTTTCTGCATTAGTATTACACTGAAACTTGGAATTTTGTAACAATATTGAAGAAAATGTGGTGGAAAATTGGGATAAAAAATGGGCTCACTTTTTTGCACGAGGGATTGACCAGTTGCTAGATAAGTGAAGAAATGTTGTTAACTCTTTGCTGAAAAAAGGAATTTTTGAGATATCTTGCAATGATGATTTATAAATTACAAATGATAATAAACAATTTTTATGCATTAACCCTTTGTTGTCGCCGCCGTGGCGACATTGTAAGTGGGACTAACAGCTCCATTGTCGCTGCTGCGGCGACATTGTGAGATATATTTTCAAGAAAAATTGAACGGCTACAAAGTATCTTCCACAGAGGCGCACTCGCGCCATTGTAAGTAGTCTCGGAGTAGCTGATAGCCCGTAGTAAAAATGATTCAGAGTTTCTGGTAGGTCGTATTAAAAATTGCGAGGAGTGCAAAGGGTTAATATTGTGCTGAAACTTGATGTTTCATGACTAATATCGCGCTGAAATATTGAAACAAAGGCAAACTACACGGTATTGTCCGACAGTGTCCAAATGAGTGTGGACTGACTGGACTGTTCGAACCTCAAATAGTTAATAATAAGCTGGGAAGGCGATTTGTTCCTTCAAAATAAGCTAATTTTTACGTATAAGGGTTGAAAACATGTCAGGTGAATGAAGAACGATTGTCAGCAATGACGAGGAATATATTATAATGAATTAACAGGAATTTCGAGGTGTGTTAGGCAATGGCAAACGTAAATCACGCCTTAATTCAATATATTAAATCACTCTACCAATTCTTGCCGTACATTACATCGAAATTTAGATCAATATTTCACACCTACCTTTAAATTTCATAAAAATAACACAGCTACCTTCTCATCCCACAGTTTCTTTCATTTCTAACTGTTTTCTGATGTGCTCGTGTTTCGTTGCAATCAACCTTTTCGAGCCTTGTCGATTTTTGCACGTGGAGTGCCAACTAAGTCTAATGGTTCGTTTTCGAAGGACCACCTCCTTATGACGGAGGACAAACAATTATTACTAATGGTCTAAAACTTCTAGTGACTCGACTCTTGGTGTGGTCAGATGGATTCTAATGTTCCCTTCCGCGAAAGGTCCCACGACACCTCGGTGCGAGGACGCATCGCGGGGGTGAGGCCCTCGGATAGGTTGAGTACATTTTCGATAGTGGTGGGGAAGGGTGGCTTGCGAAAACTATTGGCTAAATCATAGGTGGGAAAAACTACACGAGAATGCCACCCCCCAGACCATAGGTCACTCTCAGGTACCAAGCGTACCCTTGAGTGACGCACGCGGAAATTCCGAGTGCCTCGAACAATGACCGTAGCAGACAATAACGTTAAGACGCGCTTCGGCTCTGGTGACCATAAAAATGCAAAAATGCACAAGTGAAAAAAGGAGCGAAGATTCTATGTAGAAAACGAGACAATAAAAGGTAAAAGCAAATTCTTAGACTGAAAGAGCGCGATTGCCGTGGCATCATAAAATTACCGCTGCTACGAAATGAGCGAAGGCGAAAAATATATACAATAGAACTACATACTAAGAAATCTAAGGGTCGGGCGGCTGACATACCTGTCGAGGATTAAACACTAACTATAAAATTTCTTTGACCTTTCGTTAAAGTATTTTCTGTAAATTTATCTCTTCCACAATTCTCATATTTTCAGCGAAGCACAAGACTTCAAGCACAAGTCTACTAAAGAATTTCTCGAAATTGAAAGAAAGTTCCTCTATTTGTCCGTCCTTCCGGTTAAATATTCCTTCGACAATCGAATTTTCCAATAGACCTAATAAGTAAAAATTTGCATCG
>NW_017100140.1:1039500-1062154 GCF_001263275.1 Habropoda laboriosa | reverse complement strand
CCGCGAAAACTTCTCTCTCTCTCTCTGATCTAGAATGTTTAATACCCGGAACGATTCTTTGCTTTGCCACGACGGAACCTCTTCCTCTCAGACGAGTGAAATCGCCCCTTAAAGTATGCGCATTCGTACGTAGAATCTCTCGCGAATCTTCCTCAATTTCACCGTTGATATTCCGATAAACGGCGTGAAACGAAACGTTTCCGGTTTCACCGCCTGTCTCGCGCCACTCCTACGAGACGCATCGTCGAAGAAGAAGAAAAAAGAAAGGGAAGATAAAGAACCTGAGGGGAGAACTCGGGCTAAAGGGTAGAAGAGATTCATCTCGCTCGAGTGAATTTTGCTCCACGGGGAGAAAATGGTCCCTTTTGCTAGGCGAAAAACAGCTTTCCACCTGGGGAGCGGATTTTTTTTTTCCTCCGCGAAACACCATTTCCGGAAACTGACACACGCGTGTGCATCGGAAATGCCTACACTTTCGACGCGTATGAAAAATCGCTGTCGGCGACCATCAAAGTGACGAGAGATTGACGGTAATAATTCATCGAAGCTCCTTTCTTTGTGCTTCTCTCTGTTTTTTCATCCGGAAATTGTGACCAGGACGTTTTTGCGCGAAGAGGGTGGGAAAGTGGAGTAGGATTTTGGAGGAATTATTTTGTGGAGATTACAGATTTAGCGTTGAAGTGTAACGAGGTATCTTTAAGTATCGTTTTTTGGTTGTTTGAAATTTTCTTGTTTTCCGTTTATTCTGGGCAAATTAGAGCTCTTAGGATAGGCAATCGTTTGTGAAGAGGTGAAAATCGCTCTTAAAGTTGGAGCTTGTAAATGTATTTACTCTGGTATTTAGAAAACTATCAGAGATAGAGGAATAGTGCAGCTTGACGAATTTCATATTTGCCAAAAGAGAAATTTAAAAAAATGAGAATCAATCTGACACAATTCCGCTTAGTGTCCCCATTTTTTATGTCGATTTTCACCTCTTCAATGCGGATCATTGTCAATATAAAAAAATACGTGTCAAATATTTTTTCGAAAACTACTGTGAGATTTTGTTGATTACTTTTTACGTATATTAAATTAAAGGTACCCCACGCGTCGCCGGTGCTGTCCACTATTATTATCTTCATTTGTCACGAGAAAATGTAGTTCGCTGGTCAATCACACACACTTTCGTGCTCTTCTTCTTTTTTCTCCAACACACGCATCCACACGCATCCACACACACACTCAGACACACCGTGATCGGCTTGACAATCCATTCTTCCTTTCCAGGCCATTCACACCAACTCTCTCCATTTCCCCATCTCTCCCCACATCCACTCTTTCATACCAAGAACCCCGCACTACTATATACCAAAGTTTCATAAAAATCGGTGATTATCACTCCAAGATATTCCCTTATTGAAAACAAACTATTTCCCTCTTCAAACAATCACATATACACCCAATCAAGTTACGAGAAATACACATACCTCAGAAACACAAAAGAAAAATTTAATATGTGTGGAATATTTTTTTAAAAACTACTTCACACCGAAATTTCATCAAAATCGAAGATATTCCCCTATTACAAACAAAATACCCATGTATTTTCCTCCTCGAAGGAGCATACACACGAAAGTACTGTTGGATAACCAACCGCCTATTGACATTGAGTCACTCTTAAGATTAACCCTAAAACGCCAAAAAGCAAGTTACTCATCGATCGCTGACTGTCCCTTCAAAGTCCTGTCCAGCTATTCGTCACCAGAGCCAAGTTCACCTTCTCCCCCAAATCCCTTCCTTATAAGTACACCCGAAAAATCCCTTACTCGATCATTATAGAAACGAAGCGAGTAGAGTTAAGAGCTGTCGATCTAGTACACAGCAGAAACCCACAACGTCTCTTCCCTTCGTGAAGTTCGCGCCTTGTAAATTCGGAATCCGCGAGCATAAGTGTCATCGTTAAAATAAAAGTTACATTTGTGGGAAGCAGGCATGATAAAAGGAATCGCGAACACGGACAATCGAATCTTCTCGGTGTATTTACCGGCTGATCGACACGTGCCGGCAGACATGAGTGTGTGTGTGTCTATGTGAGCATTAGCTCCGAGAATATTCTAACGTAACGCGACCGGGCAGGCAAAAACGCTAGCCCGGACGTACAGAATTTAGGAAAAATGTCGGGAACGTTCGGACTGGGCGAGGATAAGAGCACGTGTCCGCGGCACGAGAAATCAGTCTGGAAGTAACTACGCCACGATACGATCCGAATACGCTACGATCCGAATACGATAAGGTACGATAAGGCCAGTGTAGTCCCTACGAACTAGTTTTACTCGTGGTGTTATCTCTGTAACTAGCGGAATAGATACTTAATAAAACCCTATTCCTACACATTGTTAATATATAATCGATATCAACTTTCATCCCCGGATTCCAGCAGTACGCATCCAACTCAAAAACACCCAGAAGAGAATTCCACCCGATTCACACGCAAACCCTAAAAACAAGAACCGTACGAATACCAAAAAACCTGAACAACAAGAACGCGTCGTTTATTATCCCCTGTATTTCCGTCTGTTTAAGTTTATCATCGTAGCACGATTCCACGGGATCAGCACAGGCCATATGGATCAGGATATTTAGAGCGTGCGCGCGCGAGTGCCGCATCAATCTCGCATCGGGCAGTCGAATGGCCGTACGGGTTGCTCGCAAATCCACGTCGTTTAGGTGGCCGGTGCATTAAACGGGATTTATATTTCCTCGAACAGGGGACGACGGGATCGATCGGTATTGTTGGCTGAAAGTAGCGTCATTTTGCATCTTATTTAAAGGAACAGCGCACATCGAGCCGGCTAGTATCGCTGAACCTGATAAAAATCCTTTCGATACGTTAGTTTCCTTGTCGAAATGAATCTTTATGGATTTTCATCGATACACTGTGTCGGTGGACGTTCTCTTGTCTACGGTTCGTCGAATTTCAAATTTTCCGTCCTTTCTTCCGTTGGTTATTACGGCTTGTAACGTGAAGCATGCAGATCCACAGGGTTACGAGGGAATTTAGCGGTACCCTGGACGAGATAGACATTCGTGGACCGGAAACGATAATCTCGAGACTGAGACCGAATATTGCAAATCCGTGGAAGGACATGGTGTCTGGCTCGGTTGATGTATTGCCGAAGGGATGGAGGAATTTTGAGTGGATTGGTTTGGATTTCCACTTCGACTTGTAGCATTGTTTCTGCAGTGTGAAATATCGAGGGAGGGATACCGGGTGTCTCTGGGATTCCGGCGCGACCGAGATTAGAAGCTCTTGGAAAAATTAACGTATGATAAAGTTTTTGCACGTGGGACTTCGTTTTCGGTAAGAAATAGCAACTTTGGAGATTCGTTAGGTACATACTTACAATCGAAATATTTGACAAAGGATGCGGAACAATTTAGAGGGTCGGTGTATTGCTGAGGGGTGCAAGAATTTTGAGTAGCTTCAGGGTTTGTATATAGACTTCTAAAATTGTTTGTCATACTTGCAAAAATCAGTGTAAAGTGTAGAATAAAATATTTACAAATGAGACTTTGTTTTCGAATAAAAAGCAGGTTTAAGAATTCATTAGGTACATGCTTACACTGACTGCGAGGAAAATTATAACACTCTAGAAAGATTGCATAAAAATTCTGATCTATTGCCGAGGAGTACAGGAATTTTGAGTAGTTTCAGGGCCTGGATTTGGACTTGTAGAATTCTTTGTCATATTTGAAAGTGCAGCATAAAATTTTTGTAAATGAGACTTCGTTTTCGAATAAAAACCAGCCTTGAGAGTTCAGTAGTGTTGGAATTAAACGCAAAGATATAATAGGGTAAAGATAAAGATTACATTGCATCGAAGTGCATTGGAAAAAACTGAACTGTAACAACTGAATATCGGACGCGAGGCCCAGAAGACGTTGGTCGTGTTGCCAACCGATCGCAGGGCTTCGCCTTTACCGACTGTTTACAACAATTAGGTACATAAATACGTACACTAACTGCAACAAAAATTATAACACTCTAGAAAGATTGCATAAAAATTTAGTGGGCTGATTTATTTGAGCAGTTTCAGGGCTTGGGTTTGGACTTGTACTATTCTTTGTCATACTTGCAAAAATAAGTTTAAAGTGCAGAATAAAATTTTTGCAAATGAGACTTCGTTTACAAATAAAAAGCAGCTTTGAGGATTCACTAAGTACACAAATTACTGAAAAATGCAAAAATTTTGAGTAGCACCAGGACTTAGATTCTGAGTCCCAGACTTGCATCTACAACGTGAACTATTAAAAAGTGAATCCACATAATTGTTGGAATTCACCGTTGACACGCGCGTACTCTCTCGGTGCGTAACCGGGGAAAGTCTTCTGACCTGGGTTTGTTGCACCCTTTGCTGGCCTAAGGACTCGAAGAAACCAGCTAGTCAGTCTAGTGCCGTCGTCCAACTAGAATCCCACGCTTAGGACCGCCACAATAATTGAACATTCATTAGGACATTCCGCTGGGGTTATTTATTATAATAAACAACTTATAAACAATTACGTGTTGTTTTTCCACAATCAATCAAAACTTTCAACAATAATACAAGCAAAAAGCTTCCTTCTCCAAAGTCCTCTCCGTAAAAAAATCTTTAATCCACACTTTCACCTCACTTCTTCCCAAAAGATACTTTGCAACTTACGCCCCGATTTCCGAGACACCCGGTATTTACAGAGCACCGGAGCACCCTCGCGACTCCACTCAAGAATCTCCATAAATTATGGCCGCTCCAAGTGTAAGAATATTTCAATGTAAAAAATGTACATCTCTCACCCATTTTTCTCTCTCTCCCACTGAGAAAGGGTTGAGTAAGCTATCGAACGATCAGCGAAAGAAAGGAGGAGAAAAATTCAGGAAGCAAGCAAGTGAAGATTCACCAGGTCGAAGATCGACTCTCGATTCTCCGAGACAAGCGACGATCGGTGGATCTCGATCCTCCTGTCCGTCACCGTGGCTTCTCTTCTTGAAATGGGAAAAGTCGACTTGGCGTGGCACTCGACAATATCTACGGCAAGAAGGGAACCGGCGAAAGGGTTGGCTGGGTGGTGGTAACAGTGGGGGGAGCCGCATAAATCAGCCGCACGAGACCCTCGAGCGGCGGAGGTGTCGAGGCCGGCAGACCAAGCCGTCAATAAAATGCAAAATCGGAAAGATAAAGTTAAAGATAAGCCGCCCCTGGATCCGCACAGAGAGTACTTGGACGCTCCGTCCACCGACGAGGAGGAGCACCGTAAGATTTACGAGAAAAATATTAAAGGCTTCTTCTGCCCTACTCTCTCTCTCTCTCTCGTTTTTTTGCCCGAGCTATTCTCTACCAACTCCTTCGACTTCTCTGTATTTTTCCTTATGATTTCTCTGGGTGTATGAATCCTCCTTTCTCCCTTCTGTCGTTTCTTCTTTTTTTTTTTTCTTTAGTTAGGTTTTGTGTGTTTAAGAATGAATTGTTTGTCGTGGCCTATTGGAGATTTAGTCTGTCTTTGTGTTTTTGGGGAAATTTTGTTGTTGAGTACTTTAATTTTGAGGAGTAAAGGGTTAGAGGAAAAAATTATTTTCCTTTCGCGAGGATTGTTTGAAGTTATGAATTAGGTGTGTCCTAAGCTACTCGAGATTTAACGTGTCTGTGTTTTTTAGGGGAAATTTTGTTATTGAGTACTTAAATTTTCAGGGATAAAGGGTTAAAGGAAAGAATTATCTCTCTTTGATAAGGATTGTCTCAAGTTATCAATTAGGGGTATCTTAACCTACTCGAGATTTAATCTGCCTCTGTCTCTTTTCTTATCAGTTTTGTTGAGTACTTAATTTTCAGGGTTAAAGGGTTATCTTCCTTTCGTGAGGATTGTCTGAAATTGTGAATTAGGTGTGTCCTAACTTACTCGAGATTTAACGTGTTTTTGTTTTTTAGGGGAAATTTTGTTATTGAGTACTTAAATTTTCAGGGATAAAGGGTTAAAGGAAAGAATTATCTCTCTTTGATAAGGATTGTCTCAAGTTATCAATTAGGGGTGTCTTAACCTACTCGAGATTTAATCTGCCTCTGTCTCTTTTCTTATCAATTTTGTTGAGTACTTAATTTTCAGGAGTAAAGGGTTATCTTCCTTCCGTGAGGATTGTCTGAAATTGTGAATTAGGTGTGTCCTAACCTACTCGAGATTTAATCTGCCTCTGTCTCTTTTCTTATCAATTTTGTTGAGTACTTAATTTTCAGGGGTAAAGGGTTATCTTCCTTCCGTGAGGATTGTCTGAAATTGTGAATTAGGTGTCTCTGTGTTTTCTCATCAATTTTGTTGAGTACTGAAATTTTTAGGGATAAAGTATTGCAGGAAAGAATTATCTTCGTTTCATAAGTATTCTCTGAAATTATGAATCAGGTGTGCCCTAACCTGTTCAATATTGAATCTGTCTCTACGTTTTCTAATCAATTTCGTTGAGTACTTAAATTTTCAGAAAAGAATTATTTTGCTTTCACAAGAATTCTCAGAAGTTACGAATTACAATAATTCTCAGGGAATGATTAGATAAAATTTTTTCATTCTTCTGGATATATTGTAACACGTTGCAAGGGAAACTGGCGCGATCAAGGTACAGCAATATCGGACCAGGGAGATGAAGAGTGGTAATTGGCGAAAGTGAACTCCATAGGGAGCCAGATATTATGTACACCTCGTTCCCCGACGTTCAATTCACCATTATTAATTGCTGGGTAATCAGAAGGAGCAAACTAGAAAATTTCTCTCCCGTGGGTGTCCTACTCGAAACCAAATAACAGATTCCAATCCTCGTCAAATACTATACTATCCGTCCGTGTTGGAACATTTGTCATTCTGAAAGGAACCGTTTGCAGTTAACAAACTCTCGGAAACTTTTCAACGAGAAATCTTCGAGACTTTCGTTTAACACTTTCGAAGAAATTAGGTCATCTGGACCTGAAATCAAGTTAAGAATACACTTCGAAATCGATTCCCTTTCACATTCTAAAATATCAGGTCACCCCGTAAGTTCGTTTGATTAAAAAGGCACGAGCGCCTTCTAATTCCACAACTGTTTTCTATTTTATTTTTTTTTAATATTTTCATTAAAATACTTTTCTCTTTCTTTCTCCCACTTTTCTTGTGGGATGACCTAATACAAAACAATGGACAGCCCTTCAGGTACTTTGAACATTTGCCCGCGCTACACTTCTGGAACCCTAACGCGCGCTTTCACCTTAATTTAATCCTAAATTTTACTCTCTGCCCAGTTCCACCAGATTTAACAAACCAAATTTCAAAATAACAAGTTTCGCAACAGTGGTTAAAAATTTACCCTCTGTCACACACGTGCCGCATTAAAATCAGCCACAACGAGAGAGAATCGACCTTCTCTAAACAACCCTAAGAAAGAAAGGAATCCTCACGAGTTTCTCTAAATTGGCCCAAATGACCACCGTCGAGCACGAGCAGCCAGTGCAATTACAACAACAAGGAAACTCGAGGGGAAGATCGTTCGGATCGGTGTGGAACTAGGGTGGATAACATCGATACTAGAGCCGGCAGAGGTGAATTATGACGCCGAAGGTGGCCGCTGGTGGACGATTAATCGGCTGTTCACAGCGTCGCCGACTTCCTAATTTGTCTCCGGGATTATGGTAATTCGAGAGCCGATTCGGGGACGCTGCTAATTCGTCGCTTCGCGGGTCTCGAAAGTAGGTAAACTGGATAAACCGATAACCGGTTGGCCTTGTGTCTAGATATTCGTTCACCGCGAACATCCAGATCTCTCCGCGTGTACCAAAAGGCCATGAGAAACTGAGAAAGGGAGAAGGTTGGAAACTGGTCCCGCGAACAATTAACGTCACTGCCTTCGCTGCGGATGATCGAGAACGGCAATTCCGCGCGGAGAATTCGTTGCCTGAACGCCGATCGGATTTAATTTCGTGTTTGACACTTTGTGCTTGGGGTTCGCTGTCGTTGAGCACGTCAATTGAGAGTTTCAGGCATTTCAGTGGGAAGGAATTATGCAGTTATTTCGTAGAAAATTATCACCTTAGATTATTTTACTCTGAATGGACCAATTGAAGTTTTGCTTGTATTTTCAATAATATGGTTCAGAGATTTAGTTTCGTGAATCGAGAATTTTAACCATTTAATGAGAAGAATTATGCAATTATTAAATAGCAGTGTTTACTTGGCTGATTCACTTAAAATGATCACCTTAGATTATTTTTTATTAGTGAACCCATGGAAATTCTTTTCACATGTCGTATGATATCGTTCACAGAGGCCTCTAAGATAATTATAATACATTCTTTTCGAAATTTTTAGTTACATTAGACCAGGTACGATTTTCTCTAGATAAACCTACAATTTCTCGAGCTTACCTTTTAGCAGACGAATTCGACGAGTATCATAAAATACAGTTTCCTCGGTCTGAATTAAAGAAACTGTAACACAAAAATTCTAGCAATAAAAAAGAGTGCGCATGTCAGAGAAAAAAGTAAGCTCCGAGTGCATCGCAGCTGATAGGCACCATTTCAAACGCACTTTGTGAATTTGCACATAAGGTCCGCACTTTTCAAGCTTTCTAACTGAAAAACGAAACCAGGTCAAATATACATACTCCAAGAAAAACAAAAAAAAAATGTCCCTTTCCTCATCTCGATCTACTCGCACACCTAAAACACCATCTAGCAAACGAATAACTATTAATACAAGAAAGTACAGCACTATGAAAATTTTGAGAATTTCTTCACAGACAACTACTAACTGAAACAAATTTTTTTTCACGCACAGCTACTAACTTAGCCCTTTGCAATCGAGTGGCGACATTAAATAATTACTCAAGACAGAGCGCAGATCTACGTGCCTCCATAAACTTCACCAGAGTAAAATAGAATATACGTGGAATATTGAAGTAAAATAGTCCAGTTCATACGTTGGTTTTAAAAAATTTCAAAGAAGGACGCGAAGGGGTGCAAAGTGTTAAAGCCCTCAATTTTTTTCACAGAATACAAACGCACCCATCTCCGCCAATTTCTCAAAACCGAAATTTCCTACATTTACTTTGCAAAACTTGATCACGATCGTCCACGTGTCCCCCAAATTTCCAACCCGGAATCGCGAAGTATCGGAGCTGTTCGAGATCGTAATTCGATCGTAACAGCAAGAATTTCGAAACGAAGCGCATTACACGGGTCCATAGGCAATCATGGTATGCGCGGGATAATTCCGCGCAAAGTGGCGGTAATTACGTCGACAATGGCACGCGCCGCGTCTCTGTCGCGAGCCGAAAAAACCGGCGGCGAGAGATAGAGGGTAAAAATGTTTGTCGCGATATTCACCGTGGTTCGATACGTGTCGCCCTTCCCCCATTTTCCCATCCTTCCAGCGCCGCTGAAAAGAATTACTTTCGCGTTGAACGCGTAACGAAATTGTAACGGTTAATCCGGCGGACGAGAATTTTACTGCGAATCGTTATTGCCAGCCCTCTGCCTCTCTCCAGCCATCTCGATCGATACCGCGTTAATGAATTTTAATAAACAGCAAGCCGGAACTGGCTTCCCGCGATCACCACTCGCGGCAAATTCGCGTAATCTCGCTGGTAATCGCGGGAAGTGTCGAAACGAATCACTGAAAACCGCCGCTCTTTATCGCGGCGGGGGAAAAAAAAAAGAGAGAAACGTGTTTTTCGAAGTGAATGCCGGAGTTCGAATTGAACAGTCGATTCGGGACGAACGTTCTACTGTAGAGCGATTTTTTCGAGTGGGTTGATGTAGTGGTTTGGGAGATACGTTTGATTAAGGGTGCTGTAATAATTTTGCCGGGTTGTGAATTCTGGGTTAATATTCGGGACGTGAGTTTTCAGGTGGAATTGTGGCTAGGTAGGTTTTTGGAAATTGTGGTTTCAGTCGATACAAGGGAAACTTGGGAAAATGATTCTTTGGGAATCGTCTTGAGTCACTGTCATTATAGTCATTTTCATGGAAATGTTAGGTGAGTACGAAAGTTCGGAAGATTTCAATTTTGATCTCAACTGATGCTATATTGAGTTACACTCCATATGTCCATAATTTTCTGGACATCTGGAAAATTCAGATAAAAGACGTATTAATGATATGATAATAGAATTATTTCTTTAAAAAGTTGGTGTTAATTGACAGATCTGTAGTATATAATAGATAAGATTCTTACCACTAAATTAACCCTTTCGTTACTTTTGGCTACTGTAGGCGTTTTAAAAATTTCCACCTTAATTTAGTACTCAATTTTACCCTCACACATTTCCATCTTAATTCAACGATGCAAATTTCAAAACAGTACGCCTGAAATAGGAAATTTTGCACCGTTGGTTAAAAATTTATCGTCAATCACCCTGATTAAAATCTGTCGTAACAGAAGGGTTAAAGCACCTAAAACAATTCTCACGTGAAACCTAAGACCGTCCAAGGACCAAAAGACGGCGAAAAACCTCATAGACCTACGCATCCAAGTCGAACGATCAAACGTCAGAAAAGCCTCAGTCCCTATCAGCGAAGTTACGCGAAGTCTGTGTGTTCGGTTGGCGAATGCATCGTTCTCGACGGCTGAACAGATTCCTGAAAGCCTGACGCGTCACTCGCAGAGATCCAGCAAGCACGAAAGCACAGAATAGCGCAGGATAGTATGTACAAGGGGAGCGTGACGTGGGCGCAATGTAAACCGTGAAAAACCATTGTCGCGGAAAGCTACGCGACGGTAATAAGTTCCTGCAGGCAATACGGTTGCTAGAGAGAAACGTCTGCTTTTAGTATACTAACAGAATAGTCATACAGAACTAGAGAGAGAGAGAGTGTAGGAAGAGAGACTGTATCATTACTATCTACATAATGCTCGCTATCGTAGTGGCAATAAATTACGACAACGTGTCCTCCTCGCGGCGTCTCGATCACACCACGTGTTTCCTCTTCCGTCCATTCACTAGCTTTCCCGCGATTTATCGTTCCTATTAGATTGCCAGAGGCAAAGGCGTATCCTGAGAGTAACCATAGGGAAGATTTGGTCCTTCTTCTGTGTTTGGCTGCCTCGAAGAGGTACGAGGAGAGGAGAGAAGTAAGGAGAAACGATATCGAGACGGACGGGAGAGATTCTTTGGAACGAATGTGTTCGATTTAACTCTCCCGTCGGATTTAAGGGGACCCCGTCGCGACCACCGACGCTTTCCAATCGATGGTTAACGAACGACCCTTGCGATAGACTTCTTCGTGGAATTTGTTTCCAGTTTTTGGACAGGGTTTTGGTTCAGATTTTCTTAGAATTTTCGAGGTTTTCTTCCGGGGGGGTTTTGTGTGTGTGGGAATTTTTGGGTGAAATGGTTTGAGGTGTTATTGGTGGATTCTGTTGTAGGATACGAAGCTGCTGTGGTGCAGGAGGAGCTGAGACCGGTTTATGACGAACAGGAATTGACGGATCTGGTGAGGAGAGACATTACATGTATTCTTTTTGTGGTTCATGTTGAAGGAGTGAAAATTAAAAGATATATTCTGTTAAATAAGAAAATTTGATTTTGAGGAAGTGTGTGAGGGAGGAATTAAACAATCTAAAAGGTTGCCAAAATTTCTTTGAGGACAGTTAAAACACCTTCGATATCGACCATTGTAGATAAAAAAGAATACGTGTCGAATATTTCTTCAAGAACTACACCTCTCGCAAATTTCCCCACATTTGAGAGTCGTGTGAGGGTTCGATAACTTCCCTCATAAGTATAGCATGAAACTTTTTTTCGTGGTTCATATTGAAGGGGTGCAAACGACTCTCAAAATTGGGATAAAAGATACATATTTTTGAATAAGAAAATTTAATTTAGAGGAATTCAAGCTTCTAAAAAATTTTTAAACTTAATTTCTTTGAGGACAATCAAAACCCTTTCAACATGGTTCACTGCGAATAAAACAAAATACGAGAACTACACCTCACACAAATTTCCTCAAATGTAATTAAATTTGTAAAAAACTGCATTTGTTTGAGAACCATCATAACCCTTTTAACATGAATTTCTTCAAGAACTATACCTCACCCAAATTTCCTCAAATTTGAGGGTCGTACGAGGATTCGACAACTTCCCCCACGAGCATAAAATTACACTTCTGCTCAATCGCTATACACATACATACATTAATGCAACCTATATTCCTAAATTCTTCTCTTCTTCTTCAAGATGAACAGCGTGAAGGACATGACCACATTAAGCGGTCTGGACGAGGGTGACTGGCACTACTACAGCGAGATAACCATACGAGAATTCTTCGACAACCCGAACTACACAACTCTCACCGTCTATTATGTGAACAACCTGCTCACAGTCTCTCTATACTTCCCCATAATCCCAGTCCACGAATTAACGTACTTCGTCAGAGAGCCTCAAGAGATTCTGCGTGCCGAAACGTTCAGGGATCGCGTATTATTCGGCACGATGAACAGCAAAGTGGAGAGTCACGTGTTAACGGTGACGCAGAACGTTCTAGCGCCGATTTTCCTCGAGATCGAAACCTGGCCGGACAGTATCCTAACCCGTTATGTATAGCTTAACTCGTGTTTAATTAGTCGGCCGTGAATATAGGAGGGGAAAGTTTTGCGTAACGATACTTCAACGAGCTAGAAACTTTCCTGTCCCCTCCTTCGATCCTCCTTTTTTCCTCTCTATCTCTCCCCCTCGCGGTAAACAATCTGCTCATGTAAACCGCCAGCTGGTAAGTTTAATTGGCTACCAGGATCGGTTGTGCCGTGTTTGGAGACACCGTGAAAGGCTGGAGATACTAAGATTCGAAATGTTGACGAAATTGTGCGGAGTTTTAATTCGTAGGAATTCGTCAGAATCTTTCTGTATACCTTAAGTTTGGTTTTCTGAGAACTCCTGGTAGTTCGACACGCGAGTTTTCCGAATTTTATGCTTGCTGTACCTTTGGCGAAACTTGTGTACACTTTACCGATCGGAAGGTTCCAACTACTTATCAGCTTATAGTAATATTGAATCTATAGGAAAATTACCGAGACACCGATCTCCGGCGAGATGTAGAGGTGAGGATTTTAGACAAAGTTTCGAACGTTTGTGTAAAATGTATAAATAGGGGGTTTAAAGATGTTTCTTAAAAGAATTCCTCAAAGATACAACACGAGAAAAATGTTCCTCAAAGGTACAACACAATAAAAGAGTCCCTCAAAGACACAAAACAATGAAAGAATTCCTCAAAGATACAACACAATAAGAGAGTTCCTCAGATATACAACGCAAGAAAAGCGTTGCTCAATAGTACAACACAATACAAGAGTTCTTCAAAGACACAACACAATAAAAGGGTTCCTCAAAAGTACAACTTAATAAAAGAATTCCTCAAAGATACAACACGAGAAAAGTGTTCCTCAAAGATACAACACAATGAAAGAGTTCCTCAAAGGCACAACAAAATAAAGCAATTCCTCAAAGATATAACACAAGAAAAGAGTCCCTCAAAGACACAACACAATGAAAGAATTCCTCAAAGATACAACACAATAAAAGAGTCCCTCAAAGATACAACGAAATAAAGCAATTCCTCAATGATACAACACAATAAGAGTGTTCCTCAAAGATACAACACAATAAAAGAGTCCCTCAAAGATACAACACAATAAAAGAGTCCCTCAAAGATACAACACAATAAAATTGTTCCTCAAAGACACAACACAATGAAAGAATTCCTCACAAATATAGCACAATGAAAGAATTCCTCAAAGATACAACACAAGAAAACTGTTCCTCAAAGGAACAACGCAATGATAGAGTTCCTCAAAGATACAACACAATGTAGTTCCTCAAACAACACAATACTCAACTCAACGACTCCAACTACCAATTAACTCACGCACTCATCCTCCACACTATACA
Source organism: Habropoda laboriosa (assembly GCF_001263275.1). Lineage (NCBI taxonomy): Eukaryota > Metazoa > Arthropoda > Insecta > Hymenoptera > Apidae > Habropoda > Habropoda laboriosa. The sequence goes on along the minus strand of NW_017100140.1, from coordinate 1,048,236 downwards.
TTCTCACAAGCAAAATATCTTCGAAACCTCAAAATCGTGCCATAATACCCTTTTCTTTCACACCCTAATCTCAGTCACTCCATCCAAACATTCCCACGAAATTCCTCATTCCCTCAAATCTACCACTTCTTACACGTCAACGTAACACCACCAAGGATCAACCATCCAGCTCATCAAACACCTGAAATCCCAGAAAATCAAAGATCGCCAACCTCACAGATTCCGTCCACTTTTTAATCACTCAAACATCAACAACAACAGCGTAACTGTTAAACTACGATTAACAGGGAAGAGGTGCGCACGTCAAACAAATGCTGATCGATCGAAATTCGCCTAGTCCCTTCAGCTTAAGGTCGCAACAATCTGACGTGACGACGTTACCTAGTGAATTTGTAACTTCGTCCTCGAAATCCCGGTTACCGCAGCGCACCACGCGAACTTCCGGCCCAGTCCGCTATTCGAGAGAGCGAGAGAGAGAGAGAGAGAGAGAATTCGGGGCGTGTGGAGATGCAGGCGAAACAGGAAGGGTTGGACGAAGTTATTATTACCATAATTTTCGGCTAAATGCACTGCGCAACTCGCCGCCGGTAAATTCGGCGTCGATGTTTGCTCGTGTACGAGAGAGGCAACGAACAGCCACGGATTACTCGCTCGTGTCGAGCCCTCTAAAACGATTGCGTTGCATTTGCTCGGAAGTCGCTTCGTTATTTCTAATGGATCCACGGATTCCAACTGGATCGAAGAGGCGGCCTTCTCTAATTGCTGCGACACGAGCTTTAAACGAGGAGATGGACGGAACTGGACAGACTTTGCTCGTGGTTTCGACACGGTTTCAACGGGGCTGTTAGGTACTCTCGCGATTTTTGCAATTTCCTTTTTCCCTTCGGTTAGCGGAGGTCCTTTGGTTTCCCCTTTTTCAACGTCGCTTGAAATTCATTAGGATCGTGTGGAATGTGGAATATAAAAATTAGAAAGAGTACACATATATCCGCAATTAAAAGGGGAAAGAATCTTCTTTGCAAAATCATGAAACACTTGTCTTAGCTCGTGTAAAATGTGGAATATGAAAATTAATTTGAAAACAGAGAGTACACATATATCCATAATTAAAAAGGGAAACAATGCTCTTTATAAAATTGTGAAACACTTGCCTTATAATTGTGAGAAGAAATGTATAAGGGAGGAATTGTAGCAGTAAGTAAATCATGGTTCGAAACACGAGAGATAAGGACTTGAGAATTGTTAAGAAAAAAAAAAGGGGGGGATATGAATTATGGATTTGTCGATGAAGGGACAGGGTCGTAGTTTATTTGTCTTCCTTAACCTGAGACACATGCGTGAAGGCGGACTTCTACGCGAACATGGACACCTTCCTGTGCAACTTAACGGACCTCACGTACAAAATGCTGGGCTTAACGGTGATATATGTACCTCGAGAGGGTAGCAACCTCAGCGACGAGGCCAGCGCCGATAAGGAGTTGGTCAAGAGGCTAGAGGGTGTGGTGGCCCACTGGACCACCCAAATTAGGATTGCCTTGTCCGACCAGGAACAAGCAACTCCCAATGAATTGTTGTGTCTCCAGGATGAATACGACTTTTGGCTTTATCGCCGTTAGTAATTCAATTATTACTTTCCACAGTCAGAGTTCAATTCGAATTTGCACTTCAATTTGAATTCCAATTTAAATATACGAATTTGATTACCTGAATTTAAGTATTCGAATTTTGAAAATTTGAACTTCAATCTTGAATAAGTTTAATTTGATTGGCTGAATTCGAATTTTAGAATTTGAATAGTTCGACTTCGATTTGCTAAATTCAAATCTTTAAATTTTAGAATTTCAATACTTGGCTGAATTGAAATTTTCCAATTTGAATAGTTAGAGTTTGATTGACTCAGTTCAAATTTGAATAGTCGAAAATCGACTGAATTCAAATTTTCAAATTTCCTTGACAGAATTGAAATGAAAAAGTTTGAATATTTAAATTTGAATATCTAGAATTTGTTTGGCTGAATTTAAGTTGCGAATAGTTCGAATTTGAATTTGGGAGAGGGCTCTCCTTTCAAACACTCTAACAAAACCCTCCTCCGTCATATCAGATGACAATCTCTGCGGTTTACACTACCAGCTCCAGAACCAGACGGTGAAAAGGATAGCAGACTTCCTCTTCTCGACTCACTCGACCTACGTCCGTCAATTTCTAGCCTTAAAGGACGAGATCGAGCACGGTGTGAAGGAAGCTAGATCGAACATCGACTTCCTTCGTATCCTCGTCGATCCTTCCAAGGACCTCGATAAATGCACCGAGCTATCGGCCATCGAAGAACACCTGATGGATATCGTGCACCTGTTCAGAACTATCTGGCTGAATTCACCTTACTACAACTGTCACGAGAGGATCGAGAACCTTTTCAAGGCTCTCAGCAACCAGATAATCATTCTCTGTCGGAATTACGTCGACTTGAACAAGTTATTCACCGGGAACAGTCAGAAATTCATGGAAAAATTCTACGAATGCATAGACGCTTGCGAGAATTACAAAGAATTGTACGACAAGGTAAACAATTCTCATCGATGTTTCTTCTATTTGCTCGAAAATGTTCCTTCTATCCGGTTCTCCTTTCTTCCACGGGGTATTACCGTAGTTTTGCCGGGAGAGTTTGAAATTTCACGCCGATATCGCATACAGATTCACTCGCCGGTCGGTGCATTAAGGGACTATTAAACGACGTGTGCAGAGTTACTTTAGATACTTAGGAAAGAGCCGTTAGGCAAAGTGAGGAGTTCCCGCGTTAAGCGGAAGTCACGGTAATTGTACCCTCCCTTTTCGCCGGTTCACAATGATCCCGGTGAACGCGGGAACACGCTCACGGACCCTGTTAAAATAATATTCGCCCCGGAGAGAGAGAGAGAGAGAGAGAGAGTGGCGTTCGTCGGACCTGCAATTAATCTTATCCACGTTTAATCGCGGCGAATCGTTGCAGAGGGATACAAACACAGGTGAAAATCTTTCGATCGACCGACTATTTTGGCACACTTTTCCGGAGAAACTTTCGAGAACCAAACATTTTCCTTGGAAACGAGAAAAAAATTTGAACATTTATGAACGTTTTTATTTTCCTTCTTTGAGGTCTGAAAAATGAAAAAATTGAAAATGAGCATTTTGGGGTCAATTTTTATCTACGCGCAAATTTGTGAAACTTTGGGAAAGCGAGGGCTGCGAATCTTCACGAATTTGTTTACTTTCATTTCCTCGAGAACTTTGAATTCTGGAAAGGTTTATTTCGATTCAAATTTAAACTGAAATATGCGTCCTTTTTTCTCACAAAAAATTGAACACGCTAGAGATTTCAAACGTGCGTGATTAAAAATTGCAGAAAATTCGATATCTTCCTGTAACATCATTATTTCTCATTTTTAACGCAACCTTGATTAAGAATTACGAAAGCTCACCTCGCGAATATTAGGGGACAATTTGGCGACAAAGGTAACACGTGTTCGAAAATAATTCTTCAACGGAGGATTAGCGTTTCATCCCCTTGAACGAGGGTGGCTTGTTGTTTCTGGGTCGATTATGGAACGGGGTCAAGTTTTCGCGTTAAGCGGAACTCGCAATAACCCCGACTTAGGCGTTTCCCGCGGGGTTAGATAAGCGTGGCCAGGGGTGAGAGCCACGGAACCGTGCACAGTGTCATGGTGACTATGGCTGGGGAGTATGGGGTGCGTTGTTCGGGATCAAAGGGGATGAATTACGGGGTCTTTTGATTCTTGCGCCAGAAAATCCTGACAATTGTATTATAAACCACGCATCGAGGGTGAAATAGAGTCCCTCGAGTAAAGTGTTTACGATTAATTTAACCCTTTCGTTTCTCAATTATTTAACCGTTGCAGAAAATACTTATACGTGATAAATGAGAAGTTAATAGGAACGCTTTGACATTTTTTTCAATTGTGCTCATTTAACAACGTTTGGAAACAATGAAAGGATAATGCAGTCTCGTGAGACTTTAAATGCATATACTCAACTAAATTTTAAGTACAAACTGCAAAATGTAGACAAAATATTTTTTTCTAAGTTAAATACATTTAATTAACATTTATCTCGAATATTTTATGACGATTACGTAGTAAAAAACATAGCCACTGTCAAATTTTCAATTTGAATATTTGAATTGAATTGGTTCAACTCAAATTTTGAATAGTTTCAATGTTACTGACTGAATTCAGTTTCTGAATATTTCGAATTTTATTTACTGAATTGAAATTTTGAATAGTTTGAATTTGATTGGCTCGATTCAGATTGTGAATAGTTTGGATTTGATATGCTTTCAAATTTCGAATGTGGATAAAACGCGAACGAAAGTGTTGGAAACATTAAAGCGAGGAGGAACGTCACGAAATTTCCTTCAAGATACTCTTTCTCTGAAATGGACAAATATTTACACAGAAGATATTAATATCTCTCTCACACTCGTCAACTCGAAATCACCACCACCCTTTACAGAAACATTTAAAAAACGGCAAAAGAACCTAATATTACGTGATCGGCTAGGAGAATGTTAAACTTAAGCCGTGCTCCACCTTGGTCGCCACGGGGCGCGACAAACGTGGATAATTAATTGCTCGAATATTTTGTTTGCTCCGGGAGGGAATCTTCAATTAATTTTCGCTCGAAAACTGGACCATGATGAACGAACTCCGAACGAGGGACACACACACACACACACACAGAGGGGTGGGTATGATTATATTTGCCCGGGAACAAATTGAACCAGTTCCTCCTCTCTCTCTCTCTCTCCCTTTTTCCTCTCTTTTTTTTCATCCGTCGGAAAATTACCCTGAACGTTACGGGGAAAATTCGAACCGCGGAAATGGCGTTCGATATACGAACCGGGGCCGCTTTTGAACGCGTGCAATTTCCCGCCGGAATATTTTATTATTTTCGAGAAGCAATCCACCGTTGGAAAAATGAAAAAAAAAAAACCCTCCGCCGCTCTAAATAGCCCGGCTGTAATTGACCGTTAACAAGGTAAAGGAAATAATTCGCGGAGCGTGCAATAATTCAACGCACAAATCGATTCGTGACACTTTAATTCTTCACCGTCCACCCCTTAAACGAGCACACACACAAACACGCACACAGTTTCTCCGTTCCTTTGTGCAAAACGAATCCCGACCCAGTTCGTTACAAACGACCGCTAAAACCGTGAACGGGGGGGAGGGAAAGAAAGGAAGAGAAAAACAATATAACGAACAATTCTAGTGCTCGTCAAGCATGGAAATAATATTGGAATAACATTTTCCATATATTCTCCTATTGTTTATGAAACGCTCGGAAACAATCGAATCCAGTCTCTCCTTCGAAAACGAATCTCTCTCTTTTTCCATCCCCTCGAATAATTGCTCGTCGACAATCGAGACGACACAGAGAAAAAAGCACAAAGAGAGGAAGAAGAAACAATAGAAGGGAACATGAAAAACGGAAAAAAACGTGAAAAGAAAATGTCACCCCCTCTCTCTCGCTATTTCACTCTGTGTCGTTGACAAGATACGAAATGACATTTCGTAACGATATCAAGCATGCACTCGTGACGCTTCGAAATTGAACCATCCTGTAGAGAGGCCGCGTGGGAATCGAGAGGTTGATGTTTCCACGAGGGTGCAAAACACAGAAAACAAAAAGAACACAGAAATTCACACACACGCACTCGGCGCAAACGTCGCGGAAGGGAGGGGCGGAATCAGTTTTGTTTAACGTAGCCTATTTGATATGGACGGAAGGAGGAGGAGGCCTCGTTGATATACAAACGCGAAACACGAGGGAAACCAGAAGCGAACTATGACGTTTTAAGCGTTCGTTTACACATGACAAACGGGGAATGAAAATGTGTAAACCGTCGAATGGAACATGGCTCGATGAACGTGGACGATAATATGGAATAAAATGGAGGAGAGTGTGCGTGTGTAATAGGGACTTATTTATCCGCTTTAAGTCTGGCGAACAGATCGATTTTAACCGGATATTAAACGCTCGCGTGCCATCGTGCAATATAAATTTTCGCGAAACAGACTGTTTTCAACGGTGACGACCATCACACCGCACACACCCAGCTATACGTTATTTGCTTTTCAGATAGCACACGCCCACAATAGCCTGACGAACGTACCGTGGGATTTAAACAGGGACAATATATTCCAGCATATTGATATTTTCATCGGCAGGTGCTACGACATGATTGAGATCTGCCAGGCGATGATGGATTTTGCCAGGTAATCATTGCGACCCCTCACCGTTACGATTCCTTTCGGAGTTAAGGATATCCACGGGTGGACGGGATTTTTTGACACGGGAATGTCGGTTTTTTTCGTGATTTTTTGGGTGGATAGTGTGTTAATTTGAGAGATGTTGAGGAACTGGCGAGTGATTAATTTCTGGGGAAATGTTTGCAAATTGTAACGTGAAAAGGAACGAATCTTTTGCCGAATTAAACGTTAAATGTTGAGAAATTTCTGGAGTTAAAATTTCAGGGATAACAGTTTCCAAATTACATGAAAAGGGACAAATTTTTGGTACAGTAAAGTATTAAATTTGGGGAAAATTGGAGAATTGATAAATTATAAATTTCTGGAGTAAAAGCTTTTAAATTGTAACATGAATAGTGATAAATTTTTTATAGCATTAAGTATTAAATTTGTGAAAAACTGATCAATTTCTGGAGTAATGTTTCTAAATTACAATCAGGAAAGTGAGAAATTTTTGCAAGAATGAAATACTAAATATTGGTAAATTCCTGGGATAGAAGTTTCCAAATTACAACCAGAAAAGTGACCATTTTTTTGTACTTTGTGAAAAATTGAAGAATTGATAAATTAGAAATTTCTGGAGAAAAAGTTTCTACGTTACACGAAGAATGACAAACTTTCTGTAGAATAAAATATCAAATTTGTGAAAAATTTTTGGAGTAAAAATTTCCAGGATAAAAGTTTCCAAATTGCAGCCCATGAAAGTGAGAAATATTTCCTGGAACGAAATACGAAATGTGTGAAAAATTGAAAAATCGATAAAGGACAAATTTCCAGGATGAAATTTCGCGAATTACGACATAAAGCATGATTGTGATTGGGTTGAATAGAATGGACGAAACAGCGTTGTCCAGTAAGCCGATGTTCGGCGGAACGAAGGGAGAGGAACGTGAGAGAGTGTGTCAGAAGATCGAGAGACTGTTCCACGAGGCTTTGGAGAAGATCGAGCAGAACTCTTCGAAGATCTTCGACGTTCATCACAGCACGTGGCACGACGAAATGTTTGCCTTTCGTAACGAGATGAAGGATCTAGAGGTTATCATCGAGAACCTGGTCGCGTCGGTTTTCGTGAACCTGAACAACGTGCAAGAAGGTGTCGAAGATCTTCAGGCATTCTATTCTTACATGAATCGCGAGAAGCTGAAGGTTCTCTTCGATGCTAAGACCGCTGAAGTGAGATATTTTTCTTCTACGAGCTACCAATTTCTTTTTTGTAGTTTCGGTATTAAACGAAAAGGTTTAGGTATTTCTAATAAATGTACCAAATTGTTCATTCGAAAAGTTAACAATTTCGAAAATGAATCTCTTAGAAGTCACTGCTTTGCTAAATTACCAAATTTCACGATATCACGATCGTTAACCCTTTGAATTAGAACAACGAGTCAGGTTCGTGGCACAGAATATCGTCAGGATGCGACAGAAAAAGTTTCATTAGTACCAAAAATTAATTTTAATTGCAGCTTTCGTTTTAATTTATGAAATTGAAGATCACCAAATGTAATTAATCTGTAATACTAAGCTTTTCTTACCTAATACAGTGTTAACACAGTAAATAGCTGATGTATAGTCACTGAAAGAAATCATGAGTCAAAGTGTTAAATATACCAAACTTCCTATTTGACAAGCCAGCAGTTGCAAAAGTGAATCACTTCTTCACTCGAATTACCAAATTTCGCGGTAAATCGTCAAATACGCTAAGTTTCCTAAGTGTCCATAGAGACATAGAGATTTCATATTTTTCTCCATTTTCCATATTAAACAATCACCCAATATACTCAAAATATACCAAATCACTCACTCTACAAGCCGCCAATTCCAAAACTGAATCTCTTCGAAACAAAATCACTGCATCGCACAAATTGCCAAATTTCCCCTTATCACGATCCTCAAATACACCAAACTTCTATCAATTTCCACGACAAAACCTAGAAAAAAAAGAAACAGAAAATTTCCGTCACCTCGCAGATATGGAAACTATTCGGCGACGATATCCAGCAGACGAAGCAAGAGGTGCTGGACGAAAGGGAGGAGTATCTTTCGATAACACCGTATTATGCAGGCAGGGCGTTGAACCTTCTGCTGAAAGGTGCTCGTCTGCAATCAACAAGGGAGGTGCTCGAGCAGGCCATGTGGATGCCCTATTGCAGCCTTAGCGAGGACCTCTACTATCAGCACGATCTCCTAAAGAAATCGATCGGAGATCTCGTCGCCGACATCCACAGTAGATGGATACACGAGGTCGGTGAAAATCCCCGTGCACGGTTAGATCGTTTCCTCATGAGACGCTCCGACCCAAAGTCCGGCCTCCTCGAATGCAACATCGACCCGAATATTTTGAAAGTTTGCCGCGAAACAGGCTTCTGGATCGCGCTTAAGTTCACCATACCGGTTCACATACAGATCGTCTACGACAAGTGGGAGAGCCTTTATT
>NW_017100140.1:1022600-1039443 GCF_001263275.1 Habropoda laboriosa | reverse complement strand
AAATAGGAAACCTCGAAGGGACAATAGAGAGGGAGTGGTTGGCGTAGCGCGCAAAGCCTCGGCTTGGGACCGTTGGGTCCCTCAATACTTTTCGGTCGTCTGTTCCTACATATGGGGACTCGTCCGGGATGGAGGCATCTACGGCTGCATGAAGCCAGGCGCTGTGAGATGAAAACATCTCGAGGATTTGCACGTCTCCCAAAAATGCGTTGTTTCGGTTGTGTGCCACTGTGTGGAGGAGTGTGCTCGAAGATGTTGAGTTGTGTTGCACTGAGGACATTCGAGGGGCGAATGTCAGTTCAGGATGGCCGAGTGTAGTATCGGGGCCTCCATACCCAAATAGGAAACCTCGAAGGGACAATAGAGAGGGAGTGGTTGGCGGTAGCGCGCAAAGCCTCGGCTTGCTAATCCGAAGGTCCCGGATTCGATTCCCGTTGGGTCCTTCAATATTTTTTCGTCGTCGGTTCCTACATTTAGGAACTTTTTTGCGTGTTTTCTTGAGCTTCTGTGGTGATGAAAATGAGATAGACATTGGAGAGTTTGTAGGATTAGGCAAATTAGTGTCGAGTGTGAAAGGAGTACAGCTTCTTGGCTTGATATTTTGTTCATCCTTTTGAATACTTTTTGAGATATTGAATTGAGGTCATAGACTTATGTGCCTCTTTTCATTAAGTCGACTCAGGTCTGTGTTATACAGGGTGTTTCAAAACGTGTGGGCATAACTTCAGGAATGTATTCGGTATGCCAAAGTAAGGAAAAAAGATAGGACCTTGTTTCCGAATAGAGAGAATTGTCGGCGAATTCAAACAACACCTGGTATTTTCGAAAGAGTGAGAAGATCTACGATACGTAGATGAAATATTCAAAATAAAATGAAAAATTCAACGATTGATTATTATTAATTCCGCGTAGCACTTCTTTCCTCCCGTATCCGAATATCGCAGTTTCTTCCTTTCCATCCCGCTCTCCGGACGCGATTTCAATCACCGCGAACCCTCGACGCGTTATTAATTTCCCTTAACGCGAAATTCCCGAAATTCCAGCGAACGTTCCCACACCACCGTTAAATTCTATTAAACGTACATTTTCTGACGCATTGGTACCGGGTTCGAATACGCCGAGTTACGAAGTAATAATTAGTGCAGCGACGTAACTACCGGGTCCCACTCGAAGACAAACTTCCGGCCTTCGCCGTGAAACAATCGACGCTTTAAACGTTCGAGCCACCGAATCGATGTAAACGTAGAGAAAATTGGGAAATAACGTTTACCCGGTTTCAGGTACATCTTTCTTTTTTTTTTTTCCTATCGAGGTAAATCCACCACTATCCGGTTTATACTACTACTACTGCTACTACCACTGCCGGTTGGGCAAGGCACGTGTTCGAACGAGTTCTCGCAAATATTTTGAAGTTTCGAGCGTTGCGGCGCGCGCGAAACTTTCCGTTTGTATATTGAGTCCCGGGGGGGAGATTGCGAAATAGTTGAACAAGTACATTTCCCCGGAAATACCGGGCGCGTCTTCTGGCTTGCTTTTAACGCGCCACGCCGTGTTATTACCGGCCGGCACAACCCGGTAGCCACAGTTATAAAATATTAAGACGTCGAGGGGGAAGTTTTCGCGAGCGAAGGGATAACAGGCGGGCCGGAATTATCGATCATCCGGACTAATTGAAACGCGGGGAAAATCCTCGATAATCTGGATGAACGCGGATTGATAATTGCGACGGAAAATCGAGATTTTTGTGGAGGCTGCCGGGACAAAGTTGTGGGTATTTAAAGTCAATAATTTGAAATTTCCCGGTCTTTGTGTAATTGTTAGAGAACTTTGTAAGTAATTCTATATAGGAATCCCTGATTCCTTGAAACTGAGAATTCTGTCTTGTTACAATCTTAGGTGTTGGAATTGAGACTGTAAAATCTTGGAATAGTTGAACTATTCGAATAATTCATCACTTCGAATACGAATACTTTTTTCGAATAATTCCGATAATTTGGATATATCGGATATGAATTCTTTATTCGGATAATTCGAATATACCAATATTTCGAATTATTCAAGTATTTGATTACACCGAACTATTTGAATAATTCGAATCATTTCGAATACGATTTCCTTATCCGGACAATTCGAATCATTTCGAATGCGAATTCTTCATTCGGATAACTTGGATAATTTCGAATGTGAATTCTTCATTCGGATAATTCTGTTGATTTCGAATCTCCGAATTCACCGAATAATTCGAATCCTCGAATTTTCGTAACATCTCTAGCTGAAAGAATCGTAAATTTTGACATCGATACCTGCCTCCATTCTCCACGACTGTCCCGATAAATAATTGTGAAAAAAACGAAGTAACATAAAAATCTCGTTGATCCGTAACAACGATCGAATACAATAGGTGGGGGGTTTGACACGCGAGGGAAAGCGGATTGCCTTTGTCAGCCGCGCTCGGGCCAACATGAGCCCTACGAATCTACGCGTTATTTGCAAAATCGTTTCGAGTAAAAAATTGTTCGCGAGCATAAAAAAACGAAACAAAACGGAGAAAAATGTGCAAATAATCAGGCGAGTACCTGCAGAACGCACTCGTACACACTCGATGGACATCGCGGATAATCGCGTTTCTGGCGTGGTGGACCGTGTTGAGTGGACAAGGTCCGCGCGAAACGGAAACGAATATATCGTGTTTTTGCAGCGTTGTCGATGACGGAGCGCGAGCTGTTCCGCGAACTAATTTACCAGCTAGACAGGAAGATCAATCCCGGCTTAAACAGGTTGACATGGAACACGGAATACGTTGACGCATACATCGAGGATTGCTTTAACCAAACGGCAAATGTACGCTTCGTTCTATCGCTCCTCTCCTTTCTCTCTCTCCCACTCTCTCTTTTTCTCTCTCCTTCTCCCTCTTTGCTCCTCCTCTCTGATCCTCGCCACCTTCTCCTTCTTTCTCTTCTTCTCTCCAGCCTCCTTTTTCCTTCCATCTCTATCTCTTCCTCTCACCATCTTCCTCTTTTTTCCTCCTCCTCTCTCTTTTTCTCTCCTCTTCTTCTCTCCATCCTCCGTTTTTCTTCCCTTCCGTGTCTCTCCAATTCACCACTGCCTCTGGCTCTCTCTCCTCTTCCTCTCTCCCTCTTCCTCCTCTCCTGGTCGTCCTTTCTCTCTCCTACTCTCTCTCTCCTCCCTCTCTTCTCCCTCTTCTCTCCTCCTCTCCTTCACACTCCTTCTCTTCATCTCTCCACATTCGCCCTTTCCTTTCCCTCCGTGTCTCTCCTTCTCTCCTCTCTTCTTCTCTCCATCTTTCTCTTTTCTCCTCCACCTCCCTCTCTTTCTCCCAATCTTTTCCTCGGTTCTTTCCCTCTTTCTCTTCTTCTCTCCCTCCCCTCTCTCGCTCCTCCTTTTCCTCCTCCTCTGTCCCTTTTTCACTCTCTCTCTCTCCCACTTCAACTCTCTCTCGTTCTCCGTCTCCCCGCCTACTTTCCCCAGTTTCACACAGTGTACCGTCCTCTTCGTCCAACCCACTGGCAGTAGGACGACGACGAGGCCGGTTCGCCTATACGCAGGCGAGAAATTTATGCACCGAGTCCGGCTCTGTCCTGGGCGAAATTAAATTTTGACCCAGCCAAGTGGGATCCGTCCGCAAGCCTTTGTTTGTTTAATTAAGCAAGAAGTGCGCGTGCCGGGCGAAACGGAATAACAATAGCGGATATCCGGGCCGTTCCCGTTTGCGGCCATTCGTTACCCTGTTCAAATCGACGGAATTCGACCGAAGCCAAGGACAAAGCCGGACACACAACACATAGCTACGTGAAATTTCGCCTAACAGCCTGCGGTATGTTCTTCTGCTTCTCCGTTCTCGGGATAATATGGACAGCTTCAAGAGTTCATCGACGTTTACAAAGAGTCGAATCAAGAGATCGTCAGGATCTGCGAGAAAATCTGCGACACACCGATGATCAACATCAAACCTAATCACACTTACTCCTTGCAAGAATTGCAAGAAGAATTTATTAAGGTCAGGTACGAAGTGTAAAAACATTCTTTCGATATTCTTACAATTTCTTAGAGGATTTATGGCTTTCACGGATCAGAGCATAACTTTTATCGAGGCTTTCGTGTGTAAGCCGTATCCTTGTGGAAAAAGGATACGATAAAGTATATGTAAAGTATAAAAAAGTATACTATGAAATACACGTAAAGTATAAAAGAGCATCCTATAAAGTATTCGTATAGTATAACAAAGTATACTGTAAAGTATTCGTATAGTATAAAAAAGTATACTATGAAGTATTCGTAAAGTATAAAAGAGTACACCACAAAGTATTCGTAAAGTATAAAAAAGTATACTGTAAAATATTTGTAAAGTATATAAAAGTGTACTATGAAGTACACGTCAAGTATAAAAGAGTACACTACAAAGTATTTGTAAAGTACAAAAAAGTATACTATGAAGTATTCGTAAAGTACAAAAAATTATACTATGAAGTATTCGTAAAGTACAAAAAATTATACTATGAAGTATTCGTAAAGTATAAAAAGGTATACTATTCAGAAAATATACGTAGAATATAAACAAGTATACTTTTTACAAAGTATACTATAAAGTATTCGTAAAGTATACTATAAAGTATACGTAAAGTATAAACTAGTATTTTATATGTAAAGTATAAAAAGGTATTCTTTTAAAAAGTTACACTACAAAGTATTCGTAAAGTATAAAAAAAGTATACTGTAAAGTATTCGTAAAGTATAAAAAAAGTATACGTAAAGTATAAACTAGTATTTTATACGTAAAGTATAAAAAGGTATTCTTTTAAAAAGGTACACTACAAAGTATTCGTAAGGTATAAAAAAAGTATACTGTAAAGTATTCGTAAAGTATAAAAAAAGTATACGTAAAGTATAAACTAGTATTTTATATGTAAAGTATAAAAAGGTATTCTTTTAAAAAGTTACACTATAAAGTATTCGTAAAGTATAAAAAAAGTATACGTAAAGTATAAACTAGTATTTTATATGTAAAGTATAAAAAGGTATTCTTTTAAAAAGTTACACTATAAAGTATTCGTAAAGTATAAAAAAAGTATACTGTAAAGTATTCGTAAAGTATAAAAAAAGTATACGACTTGCACCCAAAAGTCTCAATAATAGTTACAATTTCTTAATAATTCTTTTCTATAAAAAATAAGATCTAAACGTGTAAAAAATAAAATTCAGGGACTACACTTTCGAAGATCTGATGAGCAATCACAGGCTGATCCTTCAATACGTATTGGTCATTTACGACGGGTTCATGGACGTCCTGGAAGATGTAAGAACGATCAATTTTCGTCGAAACATCTCGAACGACAAGCGTAGAGAAATTCTTAAGTAGACACACGTCGTTTCATTCTCATCGGTTTCTACGAAGCATCGACAACAAACGCGACCATTCACCACGCGAAATCTCCAACGAAATGTCCCTGCGTTTATCCCTGCAGGCTATACGGAGCAATTTTCACACGACTCCAGGCCGATTCGCCGCCGCCGCGTTACGGTATATCGCCGCGTGACGTGACTGCCGCGAGGCTGCACGCGTCCCGCTTCTGTTAATCCGGAAAATCTCGTCCGATAGCGACTTACTAAAGAAATTTGTTGAATAATTTGTCGAATAATTTACAGCGAAGTCAGGTTGACTTGCGAGCTCTCGCGTTACGCTCCGTGCATATTAAGAACGCGGTGAATAATTCTAACTTGTTAAAAACATTTTTATGAATAATTGTTTGGAAATTATTTTTACTTGTCGGGGAAGAGGTTCGTAATTTTTTGAATAAACTTTGCGTGTTGTGGAAATTCTTAATGTGGAAGTGAGAATTGAGGAAATATTTCTGAGTAGTTTCTTTGGAAATCATTTTTTAAGGAAAGGTTGAGAATTTTTTGAATAATTTTGGCAATTTTAGAAAATGGTTAATAACTTTCTGAAGAATTTCTCTGAAAATAATTATTTTATACCAAGGAAAAGGTTCATAATTTTTTTAACAATTTTAGCAACTCAAGAAAGTTGTTAATAACTTTCCGAATAACTTCTTCAAAATTAATCAGTTTATATCAAGGAAAGGGTTGATCATTTTTTGAATAATTTTAGTAACTCGAGAAAATGGTTAATAATTTCTCTGAAAATAATTATTTTATACCAGGGAAAAGGTTGACAACTTTTTGAATAATTTTGGCAACTCGAGAAAATGGTTAACCATATTCTGAATAATCTCTTCGTATCAAGGGAAAGGTTGATAATTTTTTGAATAAAGTTTGCACGTTAAGAAATTTGTTACTAATTTTTTAATTAACTAAGCTAGAAAATTAAGCTCGATTAATACCAACGATTTTCGGTAACAGTCTATAGAGGCATGGAAGAATTTCCTGAACAGATTCGACGTGGTGATATGCAAGGCCTTCGAGTTATGTCTGACAAGATCTCTGGAGACCATGTACTCCGCTCTTCACGGGGACGGTACCACCCCTCCGTCCCCACTGATTCTGGTGCACGTGGATCTCATTGATAATAAGGTGGAACATCCTTTTCTTATTCCAGTTGCTACCGAGTGTTTTTCAGTCTGATCATTTTTCAGATGAAATTCATACCGAATCTGGCAGAAATCGCTATGGAGATGTCGATAGTCTTCGACAATCTACTGGAGCCTATGAAAAGGGTGAATCGATTGGTGAACGTATTCAAGTTCGACGTGCCTATACCGCCATTTTGGAAAATGTACGAGAGGGATACAGAGTTGCTGGATCTTCAGCAGAAACTCAACGATGGTATTTTTTCAAAATTTTACTTTTTCTTTCAATTACATTGGGTCATCCCTTCAGTTCCTGACGAATTTTATCATTTAGATCGATATTTTCGAAGAATCTAATTTCTAATTCTTTTTTCTTTTTCTAGTCAGATCGTTGTATCGAATTTCCTTGGTTTTTCTTTAAATTGTATTAAGTCATCCCTTAAGTTTGCGTCGAATTTTATCATTCAGATCAATATTCCCACCGAACCTTCAAATTTCATTTAAAAAAAAAAGCACAAACGCCTTCTAATTCCACAACTCTTTCCTATATCCTTTTTTGTAAGATCATTATATCGAATTTCCTTGGATTTTCATCATCGCAAAATTTTCCATCTCTTTGGGCACGAATTTTCCATTTTCAGAGGTGAACTACTGCTTCGTTCAGGTGCAAAATTACCTGAAAACCTGGGAGCCTTTTCAGGACGTATGGGAGATGAATAGAGACATGTATCTTCAGAGGTATTGGCGGAATAACGAATAAATCTGTTACCAGTTATCGAAAATACCGTGAAATCGTGATATTCAGATACGAAAAATTGAGACCTACCGCTGAAACGTTCGATTCAGACATCGCCAGGTACACGATCATCGCGAATAATGTTCAAATGCAGGAGACGGTGATGACCGTGCACTTCCTCGACGTGAATGCAGACAGATTGAAGGGCGCCATCATCGAGCAGTGCTCGATCTGGCAGCAGAAACTGATCGGGCTCCTGTTGCAACAGACACAGAATATGGTGAACCACGTTTACCATTATATCACGGAAAATTCGAAGAAGTTAGTACATCGAGTAACATCGTTATCCTATGTTTCATCTTCCTACGTATTTTCCTCTGTTATTTTATTTCTAAGTATTCTCTGTTAACCCTTTGCCTCGTAACGAGTCAGACTCGTGGTAGAGATTACGGTCAAAGTGCAACAAAAACGATAATATTACTAAAGAGAGTTAATTTTAATTTTCAGTATAGCTTTAACGTGCAACAGCTTAATGTGTAATGATTTCAGTTTTCCTACCTGTTGCAATATTAAAATTGAAAGTCGTTAAAGGGTGGAGAGGAAGGCGATTAATTCCCATTCCTCTCTGCACAAGAATGAAAAAGTATTCTCTATTATATTTCCATTTTTCGCAAATGAAGAACAATTTATTTACAGAGATCTATTAATTCTGACTGAAAATCATACCTCTCTCGTCAAGAAATGGAAACTTATTTCCTTTTGTCACAAGTGAAAGCAAACTTGGTTACAGAGATCTATCAGCTTTAGCCATCTGGATCGAATAAAAATCCCCATTTGCCTCGTCAAAAAATGAAAATTTATTCCCCTCTGTCACAAGTGAAAACGTTCGATTGCTGAGTTCTATTAACCCTAGCCATCTTAATCGAATGAAAATCGTTGAAATTCCCTTTCCTTTCGTCAAAAAATGAAAACTTATTCCCCAACGATATCTCCTTTTGTCACAAGCGACTACACAAAGCTACAACAATAGCTCCGAGCCATCCTCTGTCGGATATATCGTGGATGGAAATCCGTAAACGATGACGAGCTGCCGAGTAAATTCTTTCGCGGATTCCCGCCGAATTTCACAGTCGTAAATTCATTCGTTCGCAGAATAACGAAGGAGCCGACGGATCTGATCAGCATGCAATACGCGTTGCAGTTGTTCGAGAAGCTCACCGCCGATATTCCCAGGGAGGAGGCGGAATTCCCGAATATCCAGGACCAATACCAGACTTTGGGTAAACCTTTAAACGATTCTCTCCGTCCTTCTCGTCGAAACAGAGACGGCTGAAAAGGGTTTCCTGAGTAGTAGCAGAGAGAGAGAGAGTGAGAGAGGGTGGGGGGATCGATAGTCCGTGAAATCAGCGGTGTTCCTCTGCTGTTCCATGGCCAAGGAACGCCCCTGGTGGCCTTAATTGTCGCGTGTTTGTTCCTTTTTCCTCTCATTCCATCTCCGTTCCTATTCGTTCCGGTTTCGCGTTGCAGAGAAGTACGAAGTGGCCATGACGTTCGACTTCAAGCGGAAATTGTACGATATCGAGCCCTCCTGGAACGCGTACCTTGCCCTACTTTCCGAAACCGAGGTCATGCTTAAAGAGAAGAAGGTTCGTATCGTTAGGAATTTCAGGAAAATTCGACGTTCAGATTGTCGAGGATCTTTTTTTCCGTGGAAATTCTGTGTGCAAAGTATAGAACAGAATTTTGAAAGAAGGTTCGTATCCTTAAGAATTTCAGAAAAGTTGATTTCTAGGATTGTCGGGAAATTTTTTTGTTTGGATGTTCTGTGCAAAATATAGAACAGAATTTTGAAAGAAGGTCCGAATAATTAAGAATTTCGCGAAATTGAACTTCAAGATTTTCGAGGAATTTGTTTTCTGTGGATATTCCGCGTGAAATGTGTAGCACGGAATTTGAAAGTATAAGATTGTTATCTAGAAATGTGAAATCTAAGGATAATGGTTGCACGAGCTTCTCTTTTTATCTCAGGAGGAATTCAAGCAAATTCTGCTGGAGGACTCGTTGATGTTCAAGGACGAAATAATGGCGCTGGTTGGGAAGTTCTGGGACACTGGTCCTTTCACGTCTTCCTGGCAGGCTAAAGGTTTTCCATTCTACTTTTTATTCGAGATAGTTACTTTTTCGACACAAATGTTATTTATCAAACAAACTGGAAATATTGCTAAAATATTCCACGATTTTTCATTCAAGACAATTGTTTTTTCGATACGAAATATTATTTATTAAACAAACTTGGAATATTGCTGAAATATTCCATCATTTTTCATTCTATTTTCATTCAAGATAATTACATTTTCGACACGAAATATTATTTATTAAACAAACTTGGAATATTGCCAAAATATTCTACGATTTTTCATTCTATTTTCATTCTGTCATAGTCTAAGATATTCTGTCATAACAATTATACAGTATTTTAGGCAATTTCTGTTTGAAGTCACATATATTTTTTTTTTCATTCATACACTCATGTACAGAAAATAAATTCACCTTTTTTTACCCAATTTACTACATACACTACCGACCAAAAGTTTGGAATCACCTCCCAATTTTCATCAGTACTGAATCTGCCACTAATTTTTCATAGACTTGATATTGATACTGTGGAGATAAATAGCAATTTATCTCATATCGGTTGATTTGAATGATACAAAATTCGTTAAAAAATTCTCAAAGCTGCTGACTTTTTTCTGGGAATTTTTCTCTAACTTGCAATGCACAGTGATTCCAAACTTTTGGCCGGTAGTGTATATGCATATCTATATTTTCACTTATTCCAAAAATGTCAGCCAATTCACTCGTCCACTGATACTTTCACAAAATTCTTCAAAATCCTTCGAAAAGGATCCGTACTTCTTTTCCTCCCTTCAATCACACAGACGCGTTCACCTGGCTGACCTATCTACAAAGGGAAATGACATTCCTAAGAAGACGTGAGAGCAAGTTGAAATCACAGTTGAATATATTCGGCATCAACCAACCGGACTCCATCGAGTTGATGCAACTGGAGCAGGTAAGTGCTTCAGTTGTTTCTTCCCGAGCAGATGCATGAAGATTGGTTCGCAGGACGTGAAGGCCATCGAGCTGGTGTGGCAAATCACCAGCGAGTGGAACGAGGCTTGGGAGAGATACAGGACTGAAAACTTTTGGGACATCGAGATGGAGGAGATGGAGAACACGGCGAACCTTCTCTTTAGAAAGCTAACTCGCCTCAGCAGGGAGCTTAAGGAGAAGAATTGGGAAATCGTGGAGCACTCGAGGTAACGGTACAAATTTCCCTCTTTCGTCATTTCCTTGGAAGTTTTCTTTCGAAATTTCCCTTTCTTGTCCAATAATTTTTAGTCGATTTTGTGATCTCTCGTTTCCCTTCGGAATAATTTTCATTCGACGAGGGAATTTTGCTTTATTTTTCTGTTATACGCTTCTCTAGATTTTACTGTGAACGATGGTAGAAAAATGGTAGAAGTTAGAGATACAATAGCCACGGAATTTTTCAGAGCACGAGTGGACAGATTTAGACGCACACTTCCCTTAATCACGGACCTGAAGAATCCAGCGATGAGGTCTCGCCACTGGAAGAAAGTCAAAGAGACGGTGAACCGTGATTTCGACGAGACATCCGCGGAATTCACTCTGGAAGCCATCGCGGAGATGCACTTGCAAGATTTCGCGGAGCAGATTAGCGAGATTTCGAACTCCGCCACGATGGAATTAGCCATCGAAGTTGTGAGTAATCGTACTCGAGCTTTGATAAACAATTTATTACATTTATCATTTTTGTATGATCAGGGTCTGAAAAATATCAGTGAAATCTGGTTGAAAATGCCTTTGGAAATGATACCTTACAAAGACAGAGGAATATTCAAGATAAAAACTACCGATGATATAATGCAAGCATTGGAGGAGCATCAAGTTCAATTGTCAACCATGAAAACGACGAGGTTCGATAGATTGAAATGTTTCAAGTGGATATTTGGACGAGGTTGAACGTGTAAGTGTTACAGGTTCGTTGAACCATTTGCCAACGAGGTTGATTACTGGGAACGAACCCTTTCGACCATTGGGGAGGTCCTCGAAACGACCCTGATAATTCAGCGGGGCTACATGTACATGGACAACATATTCACCACGGAAGACATCCGGAAACAGCTCCCCAAGGAGACCGACGAGTACGACAAACTGACGAGACTGTGGACCGAAATTACGTCGCGGATGGCGTCCTACGGTTTGGCACTGCCAGCCACCCACAATCCGCGTGAGTGCCTTTTAAATTCTTTCATTTAACCGTGGAATAAATGTTTCTTCGTCGTGTACCCCTAAATCCTCGGAGAAACTCCGATTTAAAGAAAGAGAGAAAAGTTTTTGAGGAAATAATTAGAATTGAGAAAGTATCATGCGGGGATTTGGTGTACTGGAAATTTAATTCAACACTTAACACTTTTCATGTGTACGTAAAAATGTGGGAAGATTGTATATTTCTCGAAAATCTGTATTTTAGTGAATTTTGACAGTTAAATCTTAACACTGAACGAGTTTCGACAGTTCAAATTTAACACTGAACAAGTTTTGACACTTAACGTTTAACACTAAACCAGTTTTTGATGCTGAACCCTTAACACTAAACAAATTTTGGCACTTAAATATTAATATTATACTAAACGAGTTTTCGACGCTTAACACTTAACTCGGAATGAGTTTTGACACTTAACCCTTAACACCGAACGAGTTTCGACTCTTAACACTGAACGAGTTTCGACGCTTAAATCTCAACACTGAACGAGTTTCGACAGTTAACCCTTAACACTGAACGAGTTTCGACTCTTAACACTTAACACTAAACGAATTTGACTGCTAAATCTTAATATTACACTAAATGAGATTTCAACGCTTAACCCTTAACACTGAACGAGTTTCGACACTTCACCCTTAACACTAAATAAGTTTCGATACTTAACCCTTAACACTAGACGAGTTTCGACTTTTAACCCTTAACACTGAACGAGTTTCGACACTTAACCCTTAACACTAAACGAATTTTGACTCCTAAATCTTAATATTACATTAAATGAGTTTTCAACGCTTAACCCTTAACACTGAACGAGTTTCGACGCTTAAATCTTAACACTGTACGAGTTTCGATACTTAACCCTTAACACTGAACGAGTTTCGACTCTTAACCCTTAACCCTGAACGAGTTTCGACGCTTAAATCTTAACACTGTACGAGTTTCGATACTTAACCCTTAACGCTAGACGAGTTTCGACTTTTAACCCTTAATACTGAACGAGTTTCGACACTTCACCCTTAACACCGAACGAGTTTCGACTCTTAACCCTTAACACTAAACGAATTTCGACGCTTAACACTGAACACTAAATAAGTTTCGACACTTAAATCTGAACACTGAACAAATTTTGACACTTAACCCTCTGAACACTGAATTTTCTTCCACATTTGTACCTTTGAATAGTGAATTCTTGTACATATTTACACCTTTTCTAATTTCTAAAAAATTAAATTACAAGTAGTAATAGTAATGTGTTAACATATAGTGTTCAAAGGGTTAAAAGACTGTAAAGCAATATATCCCTTCCTCCATTCGATGGGTTAATTGGCAGATTTCACAAAATATTCATAAATTCCACTAAAATCACTTTACGGGAAACAAAGTAAAAGCAGGGAAATACAACGTGGGGTAAGAAGAAAAATCGTCGAAACATAAGGTACGCGTAATGCATCGTAATTTAAGAGAAGACTGGCTTGCTCGTAATATCCGAGCGATTCAAGGGAAAGGGGGAGAGGATGGAGAGAGAAAAACGAGAAGGGAAAATGTACAGCGCGTCGTCGTCGACGTTCTCGAAGGGAGGAAAAAGGAAGACGAAGAAAAAAACGCGCTGCATGCCACGCTATAAAATAATGTAAATCCGGTCTGCCGGAAGCATTTGCATTTTTTCCTTCGCCTCGTCCCACCCAATTTCTGTCGTACCTTTTCTCGCAGCCGGTTTGCTCGATGTTCTGAATAAAATCAGCGACAAGCTCGAGTCGATGCAACGAGCCCTCGAACAATATCTCGAGACCAAACGACACGTGTTCCCGCGATTCTACTTCATCTCGAACGACGATCTACTGGAGATCTTGGCCAACGCGAAGAAACCGGATTTAATACAGCCCCATATTAAGAAGCTGTTCGAGAACATCAAGTTTCTATCCCTCAGCAAGGTATTGGATCGTTACTCTCGCGGGAGATGTCGGTTTTTCATACTTTTCGCTTCCTTTGGAAAAGTAGTCATTCTTTTTTAACTCTTTTTTACTTTCTTTGAAAAGTTGGAACTAATTTTTTTGAAAACTCAAAGTTTCGACTCATTTGTTTATTTTCTTTCTTAGAAAATATTGCATTCCATTTAAAAATTCGCGGTATTTTTTTTTTGAAAACTCTAAGTTTGAACTCTGCTTTATTTTTCTTAGGAAACATCGCACTCTCTTTAGAAATTCGTGATTTTTTCAGTCCTTAAATTTCACAAGTATTGGGATTAAAAATTTTCCTTAAAGTGACACATATCCCACTTAATTACTCAACCAAAGATTAATCCGGATTCACTATCCATCACAGACACAATGATCGATAGCTAAACAAATTCTTATAAAAACGAAAGTAGTTAAAAGTATAAATGAATTTTGCAGTCGGTGGTTGGAAAACACTTGGCCACAGCAATGAATTCCAGCGAAGGGGAGACAGTCGACTTCATCGCACCTGTGATTCTGGAGGGCCAGGTGGAGAGATGGCTCTGCCAAATTGGTAGGTCGTCTTCTAAATTTTCCCAGCTCTTTACCAAGTTATTTACTGAACTTCTAAACTACACACGTCCCTCCATTTAACTTAAAACATTATCTTTCAATTCGTTCAATTCAATTCTTTAAAACCAAGATAAAAAAATAATCAACTACAACAATTTCTATTATACAGTACAGCACACACCTTCAAAATACAGTTATTAAACACTACAATAGTTAAATGATGGAAATAATTATTTTGTGCAATACACTCCTCCAAAATAATTCTTCTCATCATTCAACCATTCTTATATCTACTAATTATTTTGAAAATGTACATTGTACTGTATAACAAAAAAGCTTATAAGTAGCACTAGCACAGTGTCCACCAGAATTCCATCGTAAAAGAAAAAAGAAAAGAAACTTCGCAGCCATTAAAAAGGATCCAACTAAATACCTAAAACCTGTCCATCTCTGCTCTCCCCGTCTCTCCCCTGCGCTGAAAATCGAATTTGAACTCGTACGAGCCCCATCCGGCAGCGGAAAAAAGGTTAACCCTCGCTTTTATCCGACGCATTCGTGGGACCATCCGGCAACAATTTTCCCCGAAAAGGGGGACACAATTTGC
The DNA here is from genome assembly GCF_001263275.1 of Habropoda laboriosa. Classification (NCBI taxonomy): domain Eukaryota; kingdom Metazoa; phylum Arthropoda; class Insecta; order Hymenoptera; family Apidae; genus Habropoda; species Habropoda laboriosa. The sequence goes on along the minus strand of NW_017100140.1, from coordinate 1,024,703 downwards.
GCGCGAAAAAAGCACGGGGTAGGACGATGGAGAGAGCACGGTTAAACGCGAGAGAGAGAGAGGGTGAAATCGGTGGCAATTTCGCAGAGGCCTCGATGAGAGCGTGCCTGCGTGAGGTGCTGAGGCACTGTCGAAGCGCGCTGCGAAAAATGACCGCGAAACGCGACAGGTGGGTGAAAGAGTGGCCCAGCCAACCTGGAATTACATCCGCTCAGATCCAGTGGACCGCCGACTGCACACGCACCCTTCTACACTGCAAGTAAGCGTTAAATTTTATTCAGAAATGCCGGCACTCGTGATGGTAAACCGTTATTTTATTAGGTCACAGTGTAAGTTCGAATTTTAGTCGGAAATTTGGACCGCTGTTTCAAGCACAGGTGGTGTTGTTTTCTTCTTTCGTAGAAAATATTTGGGGAGGGCGGGGATGATAGGAGATAGTGAAGCTGTAATGAGAATTTATGGGATGGAGGATAAGATTCTTTTAAATTGGTGGTTTGTTAGGTTTTTTGAATATTTCTGGAACGTCGAAAAATAGTGTGCTACGAAACTGACGAGCTTGAAATTGTTGCAGTTGTTACTGTCATGCACTCTGTGACACTCGATTCTACTGCAAGTGTAAAATTAAATTCCTACTAATAATAATTATTACAGCAAACCGAAAGAAGTATTATTAAACAATTGTATGATATATCACGAAAAATCTTCTGTCTAGTGTACATATACAGGGTGATTCAAAAGACATTACCATGTCAATTCCACCACAAGTATGAACTTAAATTCCCACAAATAATTACTGCAGCAAACCCAAAGAAGTATCGTTAAAAAATTGCACGATACATCCGGAAGAAAGTTTTGTCTAACATACACATATAGGGTGCTTCAAAAGACACGAGTATGTCATTCATTTCCACCGCAAATATAAACCTGAATTCCTACAACAAACACAAAATTAAAAAGTTACATAATATATTACAAATAACCTCTTGCCTAACGTATACATACAGGGTGTTTCAAAAGTCATTATCATGTTAATTCCAGGACAAATGCAAACTTAAATTCCCACAAATAATCACTCCAACAAACCCAAAGAAAAATTCCGAAAACATTGCACTGTACATCGCGAGGAACCTTTTTTCTATCACATACACATACAGGGTGTTCCAAAAACATTATCGTGTCAATTCCACAAGTATAAACTTAAATTCCCACAAATTATCACTCCAACAACCACAAGGAAATATTATTCAAAAATTGCATACGCATTGTCTTTCATACACGTACAGGGTGTTCCAAAAGACATTATCACATCAATTCCACCACAAATGCAAACTTAAATTCCCGCAAATAGTCACTCGAACAAACCCAAAGAAACATTCCTAAAAAATAGCACGACACATCACGAAGAACTTTCTACCCAACACACACCTACAGGGTGTTCCAAAAGCATCGAAGAAATCATATCCCTCTCGCACTTCCACCTTCACCTGCACACTACGTCGCTGAAGCAACAGAACAGGAGGTCTACGCCTCGTTCAGCGTGGTAACAACGAAGAACAGGTATAGTTCCGAGGGAAAACCGAATCCTAGGGTCCCGAGGGCTGCTACTGCTCCCTCTGCTGTAGACAGAGGCAGGAAGACTTAAACGTAGGGCGGATGGAAAGTGAGAGAGGCACTAGAGGGGGATCGGGATCGCGGATAGAAGGACACGGTAACTCTAATAAGGGGAATTTTGCATATTCCGGCTGCCGTGCTACGATCCACGCGCCCTTCCTTCCCTCGTTTGCATATACTAGCCGTACTGCGAATAATTTAACCCACACCACACAGAGACACGGAAAATCCCTACGTCTACGGGACCCTGTTCAAACGTTCGTGGAACGGGACTGCGTGCACCCTGTGCACGCTACACTCGCCGGGGGATGCTCCGCGCTGGGAAAGAAATAAAGGGATACACAGAGGTGTTGGACAAAGAGGCTGATTATACTACGCGAGCACAGTTGAAGTGGTGGGAAAAAAATTCTCTCTCTTTCGCCGGAGAATTTTTCGGCCAGGGGACACACCGAGAGAGGGTTAAACGCTGAAGGGTGATGCTGTTTGATAGGG
>NW_017100140.1:1022014-1022570 GCF_001263275.1 Habropoda laboriosa | reverse complement strand
TGGACGGTGTATTTTTTATTTAACGGCATTCGGGAGTTTGACGTGTCGAGGATGAGACCAATTAGGCAGACCGAGAAGTGAGCGATATTTGAGAATTTTTTTTGACGAAACTAGGAAAGATATCGGGATAATTTTTGATTTTATATAGTGGCACATCCTTGGACTATGATGGAGAATTTTTTTTTAATGCAATTTTTAATATTTTCGTTGAAAATTTTGTCCCTCAAGGGAACACTGTATCTCTGGTCTGCGTGCAGTTTGGCAGCTATCAAAGTGATTTGAAAGTAGAAAATTTGAAAAGTTCTTGCCCTTTGGTGGATTATGCTAGGATTCAACCGACTTGTAACAAAATTTGAAAGTTCTACGTCAATTTTCCTACCATTTTATATCATTTATGAGGGCATTACAAATTTCTCGAGTCTCGATAAACATAGAAAAACCCGTGTCTAACGAAGTTGAACCGTGCTCGAAGGCTGGTGGACTCGCGGAAACCGCTGAAGAAGCTGCGCAAGCGGCAGAACCAGGTGCTGAGCAAATACTCGGAGGCCATCAGGGG
>NW_017100140.1:989251-1021989 GCF_001263275.1 Habropoda laboriosa | reverse complement strand
GTTCAAAGCGATCGCTGTGATCGAGATCCACGCGAGGGACGTTATCGAGAAGATGTACAAGGCGAGTAAGTGATCCGAACGGTTATCCGATTTCCAATCTAGCCATCTCATCCTATCTCTAGCCCTTGCAAGTTTTTCCCTCGTTCTACTGTCCACTTTTCTCGTCCCTTTCTTTCCACCGTCGCGATTATTACGGGTTTCGCGGGTTTTCTCGTCGCTTTCTTTCCACCGTCGCGAGGGTTGCAGCTGCTCGGCGACAAATTACGGGATTCAGCTGGACTTTTGGCGTCGTTGTGACGTTAAAACGACGCGTTTTCGTCTCGTGAATTCATCCGAGTGTATCGAGTTGAAAATAGACGAACGATCGACGGACAGATAGATCGGGGCGTGTATTATCCTTCCAACTATGGGAACAATTTGCCCTGGACCGTGGATAAACATTGTCAAGTGAACAGGTGCAACGTTTGCCCCGCGTATCCCGCAAATTCGCGTGTCAACGAGATTCCGTCCGTGTTGCTGCGTATCGTCGATAGTAATTTCACCGTGCTGTGAATTAAACTAATAAACGAGCGATTTTGGGGAATTGGAACTGTGCGTGAATTGCCTTTGGTACACATGATTATCGCGGAGAACGAGGAGAGCCTTGTGATCAGGAGAGGGATGATTTGTTGCTCTTTTCAGATTGCAAGGACGTGTCTGCGTTCGAGTGGCTGTCGCAGCTGCGTTTCTACTGGGACAAAGACGTCGACGATTGCATCGTCTGGCAGACAAACACGTACTTCGTGTATGGTTACGAATATCTTGGGAACACCGGTAGACTGGTGATAACACCGCTCACTGATAGGTGAGTGTAGCTTGTGGTACTGATTTGGTAATGAATTTTTGGAACGAGGAACTACTGTGCATTGATAATAGTTGCGGTAAGAGCATTTTTAAAGTGTAAATGGTTGTTTGAATGTGTTGTTACATATTTTAAACAGGCTTTTAACCGGAATACTTCACAGACAAATCGTTCTGCTTCTAATTTTATGAACGGAGCACTGATTGAGTAATCGAGAAACAAGCATTAGTAAAGGAATGAAGAACTACTGTGCATTGATACTGAAATGTTAGTTCGAATAAATTATAACGTCTTTTGAGTAAACTTTGAACATAATACTTCGCAATGAAATCGTTTCTGCTTCCGATTTTACGAATATCGTATGAAAAATAATTCCCTCACGACGAGCAAGACGAGTTAGCTCCGCGTGTAAAGGAGACACATTGAACGGACGAATTTCTCAGATTTAACAGGTTAAAAAATTCGACGTTTCTTCGTTTTTGAACAGATTCGCAACACGAGAAGTTGGAGTTTTAGTCGCGAAGCGTCCACGAAAACGTAATCAACGTTAATCAACAGTTGTTGGATTGAAGGGAGCGAGTGTGATCCTCGAAAGTTCGCGGCGCAACTTCGTGGACGCTCGCGAAGAAACGCTCCAGCGACAAATTCTAGCTGGAGAACACCGACGGAGGCCGTAATTAACGTTAATCAACGAGGCTTCCTTCAGCCCCCGAAGGGAGAGGTGCACCGGAGCCTTTGGATCTTGATGTAACTTCATCAATTATGAGGGGAAACTGATGTGTGTAAAACAGGATACAAAAACAAAGTGCCTCGAGGGAGAATGTTGTACGTTCGTGAAAAGTGTGATAACACTTTCGACACGTTTCGAGGAGTGATAGAATTATAATTTTTTAATTTCTCTAAAGAGTCTAATGTACTGGGTGTCCAACTTTAATCAACTCACAAATCACAAAAATCTCTCCCTTACAAAATCTTGTTACTCTTCAATTTCTCTAACTAAAAATAATAATATTTCCATTCCTATGAAGAGTCCAGTATACAGAGTGTCCAAGTTGAATCAATGCACGTACCATTAAAATCTCGCCCTCAAATTAACAATGAACTCTCCCTCAATCTTATTATTCTTCAATTTGTCTAACTGAAAATGACAATTCTTCTGTTTCTATGAAAAGTTCAATGCACCGGGTGTCCAATTTGAATCGACGCACAAATCACTAAAATCTCTCCCTCAAATTAACAATTAACTCTCCCTCAATCTTATTACACCTCAATTTGCTAACTGAAAATGATAATTCTTCTATTTCTATCAAAAGTGCAATATACAGGGTGTCCAATTTGAATAAACGCACAAATCACCAAAATCTCTCCCTCAAATTAACAATGAACTCTCCCTCAATCTAATTATTCTTCAATTTGTCTAATTGAAAATGACATTTCTTCTATTTCTATCAAAAGTGCAATATACAGGGTGTCCCATTTTGAACAATGCATAAACCACCAAAATCTCTCCCTCGCAAAATCTTATTACTCTTCAATTTCTCTAATTAAAAGTGACAATTCTTCTATTCCTAAATATGAAGAGTCCAATGTACAGTGTGTCCAATTTGAATCAACTCATAAATCACAAAAACCTCTCCCTTACAAAATCTTATTACTCTTCAATTTCTCTAACTAAAAGTGACAATTCTTCTATTCTTACGAAGAGTCCAATGTACAGGGTGTTCAATTAGAGCCAACGCACAAATCACCAAAGTCTCTCCCTCTCAAAATATTATTCTTCAATTTGCCTAACGTAGAATGAAGATACGAAAAAAATGAGAGAAGCACTCTCACGAATTCTTACGAAGAATCTAACATACAGGATGTCGAATTTTAATCAACGCACAAACCATCAAAATCCACCGCAACATCTAAACCTTCGTTTATCAATTTCGTTCCACAAACGTGTCGAGTCCACAGAACCGCATAATATACTCCTGTGAGAACACGACGGTGGTATATTCTCTCCTATGGTGACCGCGTTCGAGAGGAGAGAGCAGTTTGCGCGACAAGGAACATCAAAGGAAACGGATAGAGGGAGGAGTGTGTGGGAGAGAAGAGGGGAAGGTCGGACGATACTTAACGCGGTATCGATTTAATCGCGATAAAAGGGTTCGAGCCGCGGTGGTCTAATTTATGGACAGGATCGACCAATCCCGATACATTTGTTCTCCAACGCGGTGAATTTGTCTTGCGGAAAGAAGAACGCGACGCCCGCCTTGGTAGTACATCGAGACCCACCCCCTTAACCCACTCTTTTGCCCCCTCGACGACGACTCGCCCCCGTTGAAAACGGATTAAACCGACGAATCGTGGCGTGTTCGAGCCCGTGGAAACGTTTCGCGGAAGATTGAAGTTGGTGTGTTCGTTTCGCGCGGAATTTTTTGATCGTGAACCCTACTTTTTTTTTAATATTTGAGGGTGCTGTTGTTGTTACTATATTTTTATTTTCATTTTCATTAGATTTTTAGTAAGTTTTTAGAGAAGAAGGAGAATTAGAGATTTTAAAAGAGATAAGTCACTTTGAAATGTATAATTATTGAAAAGTAGAGATTTTGGCGAAGATTAGTCACGTTGAAATGTTGAATTATTGAAAAATAGAGATTTTAGAAGAGATCAGTCACGTTGAAATACATAATTATTGAATAATAAAGATTTTAGCAGAGAAATATTTAATTACTGAAAAATATTAATAACTTGAAATTTTCGGTCCTTTAATCTTCCTTTGCGCACATTTTACTCGAGCACTGAGTCGAACAATTTAATAAAAATTTCATTTCTGAAAGTTGAAGAACAACGTTCGAATTAAATACTGTTTCGTCCAGTACAATTTTCAGGGATACATTGATTATTCGGTATGTTCAATTCCAAAAATTTCTTAGTTCTTCAATAAAGCCCAAAATACATATTCTTCTATCTTTTGATAGATAACAAAGCTCCACTTTCGTATTTTCAACTCATATGAAATACTGCTAAAAATTTCGCCTTTATCGCCAGCAATTTAACGACTGACATGACCAATTGATGGCAATTCTTCGAGGATAATTCGATTTCGATGGTAGGTGTTACATAACGCTGACCACCGCCCTCCACTTGTATCGAGGAGGAAGTCCCAAGGGTCCAGCTGGCACGGGAAAAACCGAGACCGTGAAAGATCTTGGGAAAGCTCTGGGATTCAACGTGATCGTGCAGAACTGCTCGGAGGGACTCGATTACAAAAGTATGGGCAGGATGTTCTCTGGACTGTCGCAAACCGGCGCATGGGGATGCTTCGACGAATTTAATCGGTAAATTAAGGAAAAGGTCGAACTTCTTCTCTATATTCAAGTTTGTAGAAATTCAATTTCTTTTTTAGAATTAAAAGCGCCATTATGGCGAACGCTATATGATACTATAGAAAATGTTTCTGAAACAGTGATAATCACCGATTTTGATGAAACTTTGATATATAGTAATTCTCAAAAAAATACTCTTCTTTTCTATATTTGTAGAAATTTAATTTCTTTTTTAGAATTAAAAGCGCCATTATGGCGAACGCTATATGATACTATAGAAAATGTTTCTGAAACAGTGATAATCACCGATTTTGATGAAACTTTGATATATAGTAATTCTCAAAAAAATACTCTTCTTTTCTATATTTGTAGAAATTTAATTTCTTTTTTAGAATTAAAAGCGCCATTATGGCGAACGCTATATGATACTATAGAAAATGTTTCTGAAACAGTGATAATCACAGATTTTGATGAAACTTTGGTACATGGTAATTTTCAAAAAAATATTCTTCTTTTCTATATTTGTAGAAATTTAATTTCTTTTTTAGAATTAAAAGCGCCATTATGGCGAACGCAATATGATACCATAGAAAATGTTTCTGAAACAGTGATAATCACCGATTTTGATGAAACTTTGATATATAGTAATTCTCAAAAAAATACTCTTCTTTTCTATATTTGTAGAAATTTAATTTCTTTTTTAGAATTAAAAGCGCCATTATGGCGAACGCAATATGATACCATAGAACATGTTTCTGAAACACTGATAATCACAGATTTTGATGAAACTTTGGTACATGGTAATTCTCAAAAAAATATTCTTCTTTTCTATATTTGTAGATATTTAATTTCTTTTTTAGAATTAAAAGCGCCATTATGGCGAACGCAATATGATACCATAGAAAATGTTTCTGAAACACTGATAATCACAGATTTTGATGAAACTTTGGAACATGGTAATTCCCAAAAAAATATTCGACATGTATTTTTTTATATCTGCAATCATCCACAGTGAAAAAGGGAAAATCGCCCTCGAAATTGGAGATGGTAAATATATTTAGATACTCTAATGTCTCGAAAACCATTAAAGACAGAGGAACACTGTAAATTGACAACCTTTCTATTTTTCAGCAACAAATTTAAAAAATAAGAAATCCGGTGCACCTCTTCATTTTTCAGAAATTTTTTCACCCTTCATTGTGAACGATTGCAGGCAAAAAGAAATACCTATCAAATATCTTTTTTTATACTAGTATTACAATACTGTACACCAAAGTTTCGTCGATATCGACTATAATCACTCGAGGATGTCCCCTTGTCAGTATTTTAATCGAGCGAAGGGGATGATTTAGCGCGGCAAATTGACTCGAATTCTTCGTTGAACGACAGCATAAACATCGAGGTGTTATCGGTGGTGGCGCAACAGATACTATCGATACTCACTGCACTCTCGCAGAAGCTCACCAGATTCGTGTTCGAAGGCGTTGAAATATCGCTGGTGCACACCTGCGGCATCTTCATCACGATGAATCCCGGGTACGCGGGCCGCACCGAACTTCCCGATAATCTGAAATCCATGTTCAGGCCAATCTCGATGATGGTGCCGGACAGCAGCATGATAGCTGAGATCAATTTGTTCTGCGAGGGCTTCGAACAGACCCGTGTCCTTGCCAGAAAGGTTCCAACATATCTACCGACATGAATTTACGATTTTTATAAGACGTTCTATTATTTTTCTTTTTTTTTTTGCACGTATATCGTAGGTTTTCACGTTGTACACGTTGGCACAGCAACAATTGAGCAAACAGTATCACTATGACTTTGGATTGAGAGGTATAGTAACGCTGACGAGATACGCTGGAAGGAAGAAGAGGCTGTATCCGAATTTACCTGACGAAGAAGTAATTTCTATGTATTTTATTTAATTACTATTATTATTTCACTGTAATATAGATTTAATTTAACATTTTCGACAATTTAATATTTTTCCAAATTAAAAAAAAAGGATCCTTCAAACTCAACATTTTAATATTATGCAATTTTTCTTTATTTCATTTTTTTCTTCATGTACTTGTTACATCTATTCCTTCAATTTAATCTGTCTCCTAATTTAAAAAAGATGTTCCTCGAACCCAGTCTTTCAATATGACGAAGTTTTTCTTTACTATCATTCTGCTATAATATATAACTTTTGTCCTCACATCCTTCTTACACCTACCTCTTCAGTTCAATCTTCCTCAAAATTGAAAAAAAAAGATTCCTCAAGCCAGAACTCTTAATATTGTACAATTGTCCTTTATTATCATTCCACTATAATATATCATTTTACTTTCTCAATTCCATCTTCTTCAAAATTAAAAACAGAGTTCCTCAAACCCAAGCTTTCAACCTGTTAACTGCACTCACCTTTCAATCAAAAATTGAATCCCTCCAATTTGCAATTAAAAATGAGTAAAAATGATAAGCACTCAACTCTTGCAAATGTGAATATGTGAAACAAATAAACTATTGAATTCTAAGTATTAGTCACTCAGCAACGAGTTAACTCAGCTTCCCCAGTTAACAAAATAACATCCCACAATTTTCCCCTCAACCACTTTCACACCTCCTTATGCCTCGAACCTCGTTTTCCGCTTCGTCAACGTCTCGAGATAGCTTCGAGACTCTCGCGGCCATCGGTGACGCGATCATTCGATCGGACTATTACACGATCGGTAAAATGGAAGACGAACGATGCGACTAATAAACCGATGCTCCGTGCAGGTGATCATTCTCGCGATGAAGGATATGAACATCGCTAAACTCACCTCGGACGACTTGCCGCTGTTCCTCGGTATCACCGGCGATCTCTTCCCGGACGTGGAGGTGCCACCGGTGGATTATGAGGAAATTATCGGTTATATAAGCAAGGAGGCTGTCAAGTTGAAGCTGCAGGTAATCTCGAACACGGTGGTATCGAACGATCTACCCACGTCGAATGGAAGTATGTCCGGATTTTTACTGGCGTGTCCTTTTTAATAGAGGCGACATCGATCGAGGAAGTATGGGCGTGCATGTTGAACGTTGATAATGTATCGGTTGTTTCGTGAGAAATTAATTGGTGCAGGAAGTAACGCTTTGAGATTCTTTTTTTTTTCCTCACAGATGCGTTACTTTCAATAATTCATCCACATATCCTCTCTTTTTCTATTTTTCTACTGTTTTAACTTTATACAGGAATTACTAAGAGACATTTGGTCATGCCTAAAACCTTGGGTATAGAGAAATATTTCATTAAATTGTGATATGTTCGATCTTCTCTAAGATTCTCCTTCCTCAAAACAAGTCCTCACGAATGCATTGTCCTCAACTATTTATTTACACATTCCCTATTTTTCTATTCCTTTAACTCTATGCAAACATTCTTAAAAAACGCTGGCTCGCGCCCAAAATTTTAGACTCGGAGAACTGCTAAATAAGTTATTCTATATTTAATCTTCTCTAAGATTCTCTCCCTCAAAGTCTTCCACTCGCAAGTCCTCACAGATGCATTAACCTTAACTATTTATCCGTACACTCCCTCTTTTTCTATTTTTCTACTCTTTTGCGAATATGCGGGCATTTCTAAGAGACATTTGGGCACAGAGATCTATTAATTAAATTATGCCATGTTCGATTTTCTCTGAGATTCTCCTTCCCCGAGGACTCTGACTCTCAAGTCCTCGCAGATACATTTTCCTCGACAATTCATCCACACATTCTCTCTTTTCCTAAAAGACTTTTGTACTCAGAATATTCTCACACACTCACTTAGTCCAAGCACTTGTCATTCCGATCCAAGTGCCTCTTCGTGAAATTCTCTCATTCCCACAATGGCAGTCAACGAAAACAATAGAAAGAGTTTTACAATCGGCCGAAAAATGATTCTCTAATCTCCCCCTATCGATTGCTTCACCCGCAGTTCTAAAACAACCTCCGTAAATCGACATTCAAAATTGTCAAAAAATCCTCATTAGAGATCGTAACACCAACCGCCAAGAATCATCAGAATTCCAATCGAATCGCAATTTCACGGGACGGTCCGCCTTCGAGGGCCATTAACATCTCAATCTAGCAAGACTAGGTGAACTTGCCGGAAGTGCACACACATACACACACCCTCTGCTAACATTGTTTCCAGCCTATTCCCCTGATACTGACGAAAGTTATCGAGCTGTACGAGACGATGAATTCGAGGCACTCGACGATGATAGTCGGCGAGTCGAATACCGCGAAGAGTGTTACGTGGCGCGTACTGCAGAACACTATGACGAGCATGAAGAACGACAAGAAGCCCGGCTACACAGCCGTTCACGTGTATCCCATTAATCCAAAAGCGTTGAGCCTCGCTGAACTTTACGGGGAGTACAACCTTAGCACAGGCGAATGGCACGACGGCGTCATATCGTCGATCATGCGGAAAACCTGCTCCGGTTAGAGCTTTCCACACATATCTCTCTCTCTCTCTTCTACGCTTCCACGATTTTTTCTTTCTTTTTTCTTTCTGGTCATCGCGGGTAGTCAAAGTGGGCAAAGAGTGGACAGAGTCTCGTTACTTTTGACAGACGATAGCCCTGACACGAAGTGGATCCTCTTTGACGGACCCGTGGACGCCGACTGGATCGAGAACATGAACAGCGTGATGGACGATAACAAGGTGTACCTTTCTATTCAAAATTAATATCCTTCTATACTCTGCTGGATGGTTAAAATGCGAGATTATGTATTCGGGAGTGTAGAGGGTGTTTCCTTTGTGACTCACCTACTGTACGTTCAAAATAAGAATAACCTCGCTCTCGGACCGATTTTCGTCCGTTCTGCGCACAGACAGAGAGTGTAGCAGAGGGTAAGACGGGGAGAAACGTAGGTTTGGACGTTCTAGCCCTGCCTAAGGCAAGTCCCATGCGCGAAACGAGGTTATTCTAATTTCGAACGAAGAGTAGGAATTGTTTTCGATGGTGTTGGTGACACGGTGCCGACGGTGTACTGTGATATGGATCGAAACTGAGAAATTTAAGGAAAAGTGAAAATTACTTTAGTTTTAGTTTTGCTTGAGAAATAATTTTTAACGCTTCGTTGGATAATAGAGGTAGAGGCAAGTCGCTTATTTTCGCTGATACTGGTGACACGGTGCCGACTGTGTACTGTGAAATGGATCGAAACTGAGAAATTTAAGGAAAAGTGAAAATTACTTTAGTTTTAGTTTTGCTTGAGAAATAATTTTTAACGCTTCGTTGGATAATAGAGGTAGAGACAATTTGCTATGGTGATAATTCGCGTCTTCTGTCCACAATGTGTTAAGTAATTAAGGATGACAAGTCTCCCTATAGTCGTTCTCAATGAAAATCGTTTCAAGGTCACCAATTTTTTTCACTTTCGAGATCACTTCAATGCCGTAATTTAAAAGGACTTGAACCCGTGTTAACGTCAAAGTGTTTTCCAGACAAGATTTTCAATGTTGAACTCATTTAGCGTCAACTGTAACACAACGTCGAATTACAAAATACAGAAGTTGAAGAGGTGATATGTTCGGTTGTAACACGGTTGTACGGTCTTGATTCTTTATTCTGCGGTTCTTCTTACAATTGTCGCCTGGGCGTCACTCTTGCGGACTAATTCGGTTACCCCGAAATCTCGCGCTTTTATCGCCTCGCCTATCTTTTAGCGGGGGGGGGGGCACATCCTTGAACCCGCGGGATCATTATCGCAGGATCATCGGCCAAGGCGGCGGTTGGTGATGTTTACTTTGCCTATAAACGCGACTTGTCATATTCGGCAGTCGACACAACACAGTCGGGTCGATGCCCCGTACGAAAAACGGCCTAGCCCGAGTTCGTCGGCCGTAGACGTTTACAAAAACTAAGCCGCGTAGGAAGTAAACGTCAACCGTCGCGTTCGGCGTTTGCTGAATTTCCTTTGTCGCTAACTAATCCGCGGTTTTATTTTGTGTGCCGTCACAAAGTTAGTATGCAAACAAATATGTCGATTACTTTGAAAAATCTTCAAGATAATTTTGGAAGAACTTTTTTTCACAACTATTACTCCTCTCGGTAATTTTTTTCATATTTTCACTGCCAACGAAGGTAATTTAATTGTTCGCTATAAACGAGACACCCTGTATCGTGAAATATCCAGGGAAACCTTCAGCCGCAGAGATCTGTGCATTCTACCAAAGCTGAACTTCGAGGAAAAATATACATTGTAAATCTGAAAAAATCTAACTATTAATTCCTCGAAACCAAATTCGAAAGATTTCACAGGAGATTTGCGACTATTTCCGAACATTGACAGACGTGCACGACGGTTCTTCTAAGTATGACGCGGGAGATTTCGTCGATCCCGAAACGTTCGTAGCTGTTCCCGATATTTGTACTGCAACATGGTTATTGACTGTCGGATTTTCCGGGGGCTTCTGTTTTCTCTTGGTCTTCAATTTTCTCTCAGTTCCCACCCGACCATCTTCAATTTCCTTCAAATCTCGGATTTCACAGATTTCCCTTGTTTACTCGGAAATCTCCGATCTTCGATTCTCCCCCGTTCGACGTTTAGCAGTTCCTCAGTCTTCTCTCTCTCTCTCTTTATACATAAATTATTATCATCCTCCACGTAGGTTCTGACCCTGATAAATAACGATCGAATCACCATGCCGGACCAAGTGTCCTTGTTATTCGAGGTCCAGGACCTCGCTGTCGCCTCGCCGGCCACGGTTTCACGCGCTGGGATGGTTTACAACGATTACAAGGACCTTGGATGGACACCTTACGTGGACAGTTGGCTGCAAAAATTCCTGTCGAAGGTGGAATTCGTGGGAGAGGTAAACTGAATTATTTCACTTCTAGAAATTGCGAGAAATTAATTTTTTTAATCGTCCAAAACCTCTTTTTAACCTTTTAGATGTGTTTCTGGAGATAGTGAGCTGGGATTTTAGATATAGAGATAGAAACTTAAATATAGAGAGAGAGACTTTTAGAGTCACTACACTTTCTCTGTATTATATTGGGTTCGTAGCGAAATTTAAACCATCGTATCTCTGTCTCTAATTGACACAGCGATGAAAGTTAAAGGGTGGTTTCCTCGACAGTTAGAGGCGAATCCAACGCGCTACTCAAATTGTTTTTAAGATGAATAGGGGTGGATATAAGTCGAGTTATATTTTTCGCAGTGGAGCGTGGATGTTGAGAATTTTTCGTGGCTCGATCACGGAAAAAATAGTCCGCTTTGGGAGTAATTTTAGGGGTACGTTGGATTGATCTTCTTCTGGTTTTCGCCGCTATCTTAATTAGAATCAGAGATGCGGTGGTTTGAATTTTTCCTACATTTCCTTTCCTGACAAATATCTTCGATATTTCAATCATAATATTTTTGACTAATTTCGAACAAAATAACGCCTAATACCGTAAACAAATGTGATTTCACTTGCGCACAAAAAAGATTTCAGCATCCGCCGTGCGTGCGAGTATCGCGCCATCCTCTATCCCAGAATTTTCAATAAACTCAATTTCTATCGAATAATTTTCATTATTGATCTAATTTTTGTGAAACAATTTTCTCGTCCGTCGGACACACTTTGTTCAACAATAAAATGACTCCAACAGATGAGAAAATTGTTTAACGAGCACGTGAACCCTACGCTGGAGTTTAAACGGCGAAAATGCGACGAATTAGTCCGAGTTCCTGAACTGAACGCGGTTCAATCATTGTGCAAACTCCTGGAAGTGCTCGCAACCCCGGAAAATGGCGTTGATTACACAGGAGACATAGACATGTTCACCAATATCTGCAGAATGTGGTTCTTCTTCTGGTACGTTTTCCTTCGATCTTCCATTTTTGCACGGTGGAAATTGTTCAAAACCGTGCGATTAATTCTTCTCCCAGCTTGGTATGGTCGGTGTGCGGCTCGGTGAACGAGGAGGGTCGCTTCAAGGTGGACAATTTTATACGAGAAATCGAGGGTACGTTCCCGTTGAAGGACACGGTGTACGAATACTTCGTCGACTCGCGTTTACGTTGCTTCGTCTCCTGGGAAGAGAGATTGTCCTCTGTGTGGAAAGTCCAGCCTGGGTGTGTTTCAATTTATTCCATCTTAATCACTAGACTGCGAATTTTTACGCATTTAAGAAGAATTTGAAGGTACAGAAATACAAGAAATGCAAGTAATAAGCTACAATAGTACTCGGTATGCTGTAATATCTAGCGAACGCAGGCAAATAGAATCGGGATTGAGGAGGTAGTGTGTGAGAAGTTGAGAAAAAAGGAAAAAAATGAGAGAGTAACTAAGAGCACCTGAGTGAGGCTAATTAAAGTTGAGGAAATTGTAGAGAATAGGAAAGGGTGCAATGTACAGTGAGTGATCAAATTATTACGAACACTTGGAAATTATGTATCACTTACTTATTCGAAGTTTGAACAAGAATGGAATCGAAAATACACTTAAAGTGAAACCTTCTTTTATTACAAAATGTATTCTTACGTCCGACGTCGCTCGGGTTAATACAATACAATACATCGGTATTCCCGATAGACCAGCACGTCCTAAAAAGCGAGGTCTTAGCCCTCGACGCCTCTCACACCTGAACACCACATGACCTAAGATAATAAACAGACCTTCGACATCACCAAGCGATATAACAAATTCCCCACTTTCACACACCCTAAACACACCGAAAACACCAATCACCACACACTTCCACCACCTACGACAGCTTCACGCCACCAATCACAACACACGCGTAATTTATAAAATAGCGAACACCACACGACACGACACACAATTCTCCTACAAGTAAGCTCGGACATTTCGCGCTCTGTACACGTTCTCAAATATATAGTTTAATAAGAAGTTTTTGTGCGTTAACTATCAATCTACCGTGCACCACCTGATTCTTTGAATGGTTTGACTCGAAAAGAGAGACGATTAACGAGGGACGATTCGTAACATAATATTCAAAGGGAATTCTAATTTTCAAAAATATAGATATCATTCCCATCTATAATTGCTTGAATACGTCTCGGCGTGATAAAAATTCGCAGTCTACCAATTACTCAGTATTACATTCAGAATGATCAAATGCACCCACATAAGCAAACCACTGTTCTCTGTCAACTTTATTTATCAATCAACCCCTTGCCCTATGACAACGAGTGAAACTCGTGTCACAGATTTTGGTCGAGATCTGACAAAAACAGTTACATCGGTAACAAAAGTTAATTTCACCTCCGATTTTCGATTTAATCTATAAAACTGAAGATTGCCAAATTTAATTAACCTACGATACATCAGCTTTTCTCACTTAATGCGGCACTAAAACAGTAAATAACTGACGCTTAGATGAACAGTCCGGAAAAGAAATCATACGTCAAGGGGTTAAGGCATCTTCCATTTTGTTTTTTAGAAGCTTTCTTATCTTCCAGCGTGAAATTACAATTGACAGCTGAACGAAAGATTAGGAAATATATATTATACATGTTTTTTAAAGAAACGTGATGTTAATTTGAAATATCAGGACGCCGTTCTACAAACTAGTCGTGCCCACGGTGGACACGGTTCGATACGAGTACATCGTCAGTTCCCTCCTGAAGAACCAATTCCCGGTGCTTCTGTTGGGTCCCGTGGGCACGGGGAAAACGTCGATGCTTCAGTCGGTGCTGAACTCCATGAGTCCGGAAAAATACAGCGTGCTCGCGCTGAACATGTCCGCGCAGACAACGTCGAAGAACGTACAGGTGAGAGATAGTGGTTTAGGTTCCTTAACTCTTTCGGTACGATCATCGACAGCCGCCAGTCGCTTACATACGGTCCAGTATCGATTTAGCAGAAATGTCCTTTATTTCTTGCGTTATCACTTATTGTTAGTGTGTCTATTATAGTGTAAAAAAAAATTATTTTTATATCTCGATGAAATTTATATGTGGGACAGTTCACGGGAAAATATTCGACACGTATTTTTTTTTATCGCCTATCGTCCACTTTGAAGGGGTGAAAAAAGTCCCTCATAGTTGAGGGATGAAAACGTGTTTTCTGGAATATCTCGAGAATTAATTGGCCTAGGAAGAAGATTCTTTTTTTGAATTATGTATTTTTGAGTGGCACATTCAATCGCGTAAAGAATTAAAAAGAAAAGTATTTGTTTAAATAGTATATTAAACAATTCTTCAAATTTTCTAATCTTTCAATCTAGTCTGATTTCTGTGGCGCCTGTTCAGCTACCATTTAGTTAACTATGGTCAAGGAATGCAAAAAATTGTGTTCTCATTTCAGGACACTTTTGAAAGTCGTCTCGAAAAGCGCACAAAAGGCGTATACATTCCTGTGGGTGGAAAAATCATGATCGCGTTCATGGACGACTTCAACATGCCCATGAAAGAGACTTACGGTTCACAACCTCCGTTGGAATTGATTCGACAATTAATCGGATATGGATTTTGGTAAAATTTTACTAATAAATAACTATCGGGGCCTCCATGCCCAAAAAATAGGAAGTCGACGCGTGGAAGCGACAAGTTTTTATTGTAAATTTCTCCTAATCACAACAGCTCAATTCTCACTACTCGCACAACAAGCAACGCAACCTAATACTTAAGAACAATATTATATCTAAATTAACTATGTAATATGCAGAAGCACTTAAGATACAAATAAAAACTAAACTGTAAAACTGGTTGGCGTAGCGGGCAAAGCCTCGGCCTGCTACGTCGAAGGTCCCGGGTTCGATTCCCGTTGGGTCCCTCAATATTTTTTCCTCGTCGGTTCCTACACTAATTCCAGCGATTAATGATACTAACAGTTTTTGTATATATCCGAAGGTACGACCGCGAGAAACAAGTACAAAAGTACATACAAAAGCTGCTACTAATGGCAGCCATGGGTCCTCCAGGAGGCGGCAGAAACGTCATCACGAATCGACTACTCACAAAATTCAACGTCATCAACATGACATTCCCTGTTGAGAAGCAAATTATAAGGATATATGGAACAATGTTGAATCAACACATCGGCGATTTTCACGCTGAAGTCAAAGGAATATGTTAGTGGCCTGAATAAAATTAACAGTGTAACATTTAATCGACGGTAATTAAATATTGTCCTTGTTTAATTAGCCAATGAGGTAACTGTCTCCACGATTGGCTTGTACAACAACGTAATCAGCAAGATGCTGCCTACACCAGCTAAAATGCACTATTTGTTCAATCTAAGGGACATATCGAAGGTAAATATATTTCTTCCCAAATTTAGAAATTTAAAAAATTCTTCAAATTTCGATTTTCGAAATTGACTTTATTTTTTTCCTATTATACAGGTATTCCAAGGTTTGCTACGAAGTCACAAGGACTACCAATTCTCCAGACAAACCTTCCTTCGTCTGTGGGTGCACGAAACGTATCGCGTCTTCTGTGATCGGCTGATCGACGAAAAGTAAACTCGAGAAAACATCCTCTGAAAGATCCTTCGAATATCAACGCAAAATTTCTTCTTCCTCAGGGATAGAGAATGGTTCGTGGAGCAGCTTGGTGAACAACTTGGGAAGCATTTCGATCTGACGTACCAGAATATCTGTCCAGAGAAGAGATGTCCTCTGTTTGGTAAGTTTTACAGCGGGCGAAGTAATCGAGAAGAAAAATATCAAGGAATTCCCAAGCTGGACCTAATCTAGGCCTAAGCAAATCCTCGGTTAATATAATCCAGGTCTAACTTGCCAGCGAACCTGACCCGTTCTACGTGGATCTAACTCGAATCTAATCCACGCTTAATCCACGACACTCGTAGGTAGTTTCATGAACGCCTGGGACATTTACGAAGACCTCACGGACATCGGTGCCGTGAGGACTTACATAGAGGGCCAAATGGAGGAGTATAACGCGTCCACGGGAGTCATTCGCATGAATTTGATTCTTTTCCGTGACGCCGTTGAGCACATATGTCGCATCGTTCGCGTGATCTCTCAGGTTTGGGTCACCGATAACTAATTTTGCGTTCTCCTGTAAAATAATAGACGTTAGAATTTTCAGTCCTCTGGTTAATTATGAAAAAGTTAGAATTATTGCTGAATGATCTCGACAGCCTAAAATTTTGCATATTTCTGTATCGATAATTTACTTATGCTCGTTTATTTAATTATAGAAAAATTGGAATTATTTGAAAGCCTAAAATTTTGCACATTTTTGTATTCATTATTTACTTATCCTCGTCTGTTCAATTTTACAAAAGATTAGAATTATCACTGAATTATTTCAAACTTGTGTATTTATAATTTACTTATCCTCGTCTGTTTGATTACTAAAAAAATTAGAATTATCTCAGTAGCCTAAAATTTTGCATTTTTCCTGTATTTATTTACACTTGTCTGTTTAATTACATAAGAAACTAGAATTATTAAACTTTGCACTCTCTCTGTATTTAATATTCACTTACGCTCGTCTGCATAATTACAAAAAAAATTAGAACTCTAAATTACCTCGACAGCCTCGTGGCAACATGCTGCTGATAGGAATCGGCGGAAGCGGGCGACAATCTCTCTCCCGGATCGCGAGTTACATGTGCGAGCTGAATATCTTCCAGATCTCCGTCACGAAGAACTACAAGCTACCGGAATTTCGCGAAGATCTTAAGACGCTGTACATGAAAACAGGCGTGGACAATAAACCCACCACCTTCCTCTTCAACGATACTCAAGTGATCGAGGAACAATTCCTTGAAGTGGTGAACAGCATTCTGAGCACCGGCGAGGTGGCCAACTTGTACAAACCGGACGAAATGGAGGAAGTAAGTTCTAATCCACCGATGCTCTCGCACACACACCGTTTCATTTTTGCGAGCCTCATTCGCGGTTATAAATTCTCTCGGCACACCTACACACGCGCACACATCGTGCATAGGTGACAGATTAAAAGTCGTTCCGGGTCGAACGCGGCAAAATCGTATCTTCGTTTCCCCCCGCGATTTTTCCAATTTCTAATCCGACCGACGCACCATTCGTTCACGAATGAACATCCTCCTTGTTCCGTGTTATAAATTCTCCTTATATCCGTGGACAGATTAAAAGGAAGCTGACAAAGGAGGCGACGCGTGCTGGACGGATACCAACAACAGAGGCGATCTATCGGTTGTTGATCGAGCGGGCGCGTGCCAATATGCATTTAGTGGTGTGCATGAGCCCGATCGGGGACGCGTTCAGGAACAGATTACGCCAGTACCCGGGCCTGATCAACTGCACGACCATCGATTGGTTCCTGGAATGGCCAAGGGAAGCCCTCCTCGAAGTTGGCAACAAGTTCCTCATGAATCTCAATCTGACGCTCACTATCACCGGCGAAAATAAAGCGGTTGGTCTCTCTTCTACTAGCCCCTTTCCATTCCACCACCACCCCCCTTTTCCAGCCGATCGATTTCATTCGATTCCGATTTCTCTGGGATCGAGACACGAAGAGGAGAGAGAGAGAGAGAGAGAGAGAGAGAGGAAGGAAGAGAAGAGAGGAGAACCACATCCTCTGGTCCTCTCCATTCCGTGGAATCCGATTATTTTCCTCTCGACGGTTCGCGCGGATGATACGCCCCTCTACGTCTGGCGCGGTTCCTTCCGGAACTCAATCGTCCAAGCGTTTCCGGCGAACGAGCGGTTAATATTTTCGAATTTGCCTGGTTGTCGTATTGCGTAGTAAATCCTTGAGGATTGAGCAACGAGGGAATGTTTCAGAGACGTTTGTATCGCTTGGAATGATTCTTGTGACGTAGGGTTTCAGGAATGTTCACGTTCTTTGGAATATGTTGTGATGTGGGGTTTGAGAAACATTTGCATTCCCTGGAATGTGTTGTGATGTAGGGTTTGAGGAACATATACGTCACATGGAATGTTTGTTCTGACGTAGGATTTGAAGGAAATTTGTAGTGCTTGGAATGTGTTGTGACATAGAAATTGAGGAACATTTGTATCACATGGAATGCACTGTGACGTAAGGTTTGAAGAATATTAGTATCACTTGAAACGTCTATTGTGACGTAGGGTTTGAGAAACTGTTGCATTCCTCGGAATGTGTTGTGATGTAGGGTTTGAGGAACATCTACGTCACATGGAATGTTTGTTCTGACGTAGGATTTGAAGGAAATTTGTAGTGCTTGGAATGTGTTGTGACATAGAAATTGAGGAACATTTGTATCACATGGAATGCACTGTGATGTAAGGTTTGAAGAATATTAGTATCACTTGAAACGTTTATTGTGACGTAGGGTTTGAGAAACATTTGCATTCCTTGGAATGTGTTGTGATGTAGGGTTTGAGGAACACTTGTTTCACTTGGAACATGTTAGGACGTAGTCTTTGAGAGAAGTTTGTACCACTTGGAATGTGTTGTGAGATAGAGTTTGAGGATCATTTATATCGCTTGGAATGTGTTGTGAGGTAAAATTCGAGGGAATGATTTCACAACACGTCAAACACTATTGAGTACTTAGAAACAAAGACAAGAATAAATGCAAAATTTCTGCATCCATAAAACACTTCCTGGACCTACACACTAGTTTACACATTCATTACCGCCGTCGAAGCATTGTCGACACAGAATAACATACCCCCTGTGCCATCGTCGACAGTGTATCGACCAGTCACTGTAAAATCATAAAAAATTGCCAATTAACGCCAAAAAAAATCCTACTAAAAATCATACTCCTGACTGAGAACACGAATTAGTAGCCCACAGTACATTCCTCGCAATTTTCATACAGCAACAAACGTGTCAAAGGAAAGTTGAACGAACAAGAGTGTTTAAAGAAAGAATCCCTCAAAAGTATCCCGGATAAGCGTCCTAAAGTCGCAACCACAGCAGAATACACTCCTCCATTCGTTCTTTTTTTTACGATGCGTGGCGAGGACGCTCTCATCCCTAGATACTCGAGAAGATTATTTACACGTTCACGGTGAAGCTGTCTCGGGTGGAATTTAATTTCCCGAAAACGCCCTCGTTTCTCCTCTACTTTCAAACCGTTGAGAGGGCAAGAAAAAAAGGATGGAAAATATGGTTTACAGGAGCCACGACAGTCCGCGACAGCGTTACCGTTGCCGCCGCTACAGGAGCGAATGCGGGACGGAATTGCGGCGACCTTCTCGCTGATCCACGAGACGGTGTCACGGTTTTCCAGGAGAATGGCCCTGGAGATGAAGCGGCACAATTACGTGACGCCGGTGAATTTCCTTGAACTGGTTGCCGGCTATAAAACGTGAGTCTCCGACGAGATCCTTTCCGCGGGAAGGTTCTCCGCGGCGTTTGAAAAGTTCACGAGCTCCCCTTGGAACGCGAACCGTCTACAATTTGCTCCTGTTTACTCGAATCCTCGTGGAAAACTGCTCGCGATGTTCCCTCGGCAATTAGACGGAAATTCAAATTTTTTCTTTCCCTTCGTCCGCCGTTCAAATTTATCGAAGCGGGACCTCGAGGAAAAAGGAGATCGCGACACAGGCGGAGAGTTAGACGCGGAGGACGATCGTTGGTTTTAGGATGTTGGCGGGGAAACGGCAAGATTTAGCGGCGCAGGCGAATAAACTTCGCAACGGTCTATCGAAGATCGACGACACGCGCGTTAAAGTGAACGAAATGGCCGCGGAACTGGAAGTCACGCAGGAGCAGGTTCATAAATCGACCAGAGAGTGCGAAGAGTTCCTGGTGACGATAGGTATTTCTCAGTTCGTTGCGAATATATGCGAAATAAGACGAGTGTCTATCAGTCACCAATTTTCTGTAAAAAAATTCACTTGCATTTGTTAGTTGTGGAAATTAATTCAGTGCCTTTTTTCACGAACTTAAATATTCATTTACGAAAAATCGTACACAATTTCAACGTTCGACACGATCTCCATTATTTTGAATGAGCTTTTTTCTAATTATTGGGCAACAGGAATTTCCTCTGTGAGAAAGTACGGTTTTGAATCGATAAAGTCTTGGAGACTTTTCGAAAAGAGGTACGGAATTAATTTGATACATACACTACCGGCCAAAACTTTGGAATCATCTCCCACTTTTCGTCAATATTATATCTGCTGCTAATTGTTTATAAATTTCAAGTTTATCTCATACCGATTGATTCGTATGATAAAAACTTCTCAAAGTCGCCGACTTTTTTCAGGAAATTTTGGTGCAAATTGCAATGCTCGGTGATTCCAAACTTTTGGCCGGTAGTGTAACTGTCTAAATATCTATGAGGAATTCTTAGCGAAAATTTAACCCTTTCGCCGCGGAGAAGTCTAACGCAGAGCGCGAGTGGCACATGTGAGTGACACCGCAGGCGGCGAAACTTCACTGTCACACATCGCACATCATTCTGTTAAAAATATGCAGAAATCTAATCACAAAATTGCATTGCATTGGAGAAAGGTTTTCGAAGAATTCACGAATTTTGTTCGATTTCACAAACATTTGATATTTCTTTGATACTTCAGTGACAATAATAAATACCAAAGGCGTGAAAATTCACATTGTTTACTTAATTTCAAGTATAAAAATTTAATAACCTTTTCATATTTGAATAACGATAATGAATATAACACTAAACGCCTAAGAACTTTAACAGCACCATCTCGACGGCATCGATCGAACGCCGAAACGTTTCTTCATCGGCGAAAGGGTTGACAGAGACGGTGAAATTTCAGCCCAAATAAATACTCCCGAATCCAATCGAACTTTCGCACGATTTCACAGTGAATCAGAGCCGAGACGCAGACGAGACACAGAGAACGGTGACAGCGCGATCGGAGAGGATCGGGGAGGAGCAAAAGGAGTGCAAGAAGCTCGAGGAACTCGCACGAGCTGACCTAGCAACTGTTGAACCAGCTCTAGACGAGGCCACCAAGGTATACCTTTTTCCCGGACATTAATTCACATAATATCGTTCCAGTTCGTTTGACACCGGGTGAACGAGCGTCGCGCCACTCTGCCGCGAATCCAACGAATTCCCGATGAAATAGGGAATTCGATCGTGGACACCGGTGTACGTCTTTATTATTTGCACTCGTGGCGTCCAACTTCTCTACGCCAGCGACGACCAGTCGGTTCCTTCAACTTCGCGTTTTATGCACGCCAGTCCGAAAAAGTTTCCGGGGAAAAGTTTCCGACCCGATTTTATATACGCGGCAGTAACACCGGGTTGTTACATAAATTTCTTTCCCTCGACTGCTTTGTTAAGGGAAATCTCCCGGGGAGAAAATATGGAATGTCGCGCGAGACGTTCTGTTCCTTGGTACGATTGATCAACCATCGGGGCTGACTTGCTTCGCTCGTTTGTCACTGATTTTGTGATTTCGTGGTTTAATCGCGGAATTACGGTCGGCACGAATTTTTCTATCTCATGGACGGAGTGAATCGTAGAAGTTGAGGGAGGCTCTATTCTTGTTTCATTAGAAAATAATTCTTGGAGAAATTGTTGGGTGTAATTTGAAAAATATTCTGAGAAATGTTGTTGAATTTAATTTGAAAAAAATTCTCTTAAATGAAAATAAATAATAATATATAAATAATAAATATATAAATAATAATATATAAATAATAAATATATAAATAATAATATATAAATAATAAATATATAAATAATAATATATAAATAATAAATATATAAATAATAATATATAAATAATAAATATATAAATAATAATATATAAATAATAAATATATAAATAATAATATATAAATAATAAATATATAAATAATAATAAATGAATAAATATAAATAAAATATATAATTAAATTAAATAAAAATAATTTAAATAATAAATAAACACTCCATTGCGACATTGTAAAATACAGTCCTGAAGATATAGTCATCATCAAGTCACTCATCTTTTTCCTCCAAAATCTTCTTCTAATTGCAATCAGAGCAAAGATACGACCCGTCCCAATTTTCTGAATCACCCAGCATTGAAATTCAGGAAATTCGATACGCGATAAGATCTACCCAGCACTCGTGACGAATTTTCCTCCAAAAATTTCTAAAGCATAACTATCTAACCTAACCGTCTCTTCAATTTCACGTTCATCCTCCCGAAAATCCTCTTATCTGACCCTATCAATTGTCACCCACGGCACACACAGGCCCTCGACGCTCTCAGCAAGAAGGACATCTCGGAGATCCGATCTTTCACGCGTCCTCCGCCGAAAGTCGAGATGGTAATGGAGGCGGTGATGATCCTGAAGACCTCCGAGCCAAGCTGGGCGGAGTCGAAGCGTCAGCTCGCCGACGTGAACTTCCTCAACTCGGTAAAGAAAATCACACCTAGCCTGTACACGCGTACAATCACCGAGATCCTACGAAACTCTCTACCACTTATCCGTTGGACTTTTTCTAGCTGCGGGACTTTGACAAAGACAACATCTCCGACAGAACGCTCAGAGCTATTTCTAGGTACACGACCAACCCAGAATTCGAACCGGAGAAGGTTGGCATGGTGTCGATCGCCGCCAAGTCGCTCTGCATATGGGTCATCGCCATGGAGAAATACGGGAAGCTTTACAGGTAACCCCTTCCAAGATAAATATCTCCGACAGAGACACCGGAGAACGGTGAATTTCTTTGTTGATCCCGAGCAAGTTTCCAGCGAATGTGGTTAGGTAAGACTGTAGCGTGCGATATATAGCTTAGAATGAGTTGGCTGGATCGAGAAGAGTCGGAATTAGGAATGTTTGGATGCTGAGGAAGTTTGAGGATAGGGAAAACTGAATGCTGGAAATGTGTGTAAAGCAGAAAAAAAGACGTGGGTCGTGACTGTTGATGAGCTAAATAGGTGCGTGACTGTTTAAGGCAGAGTGGCTATAGTCTGAGGCGAATATATTGGCTGGTCAAGGTCACTTTTTGCTTCCACTTTTATCATTCGAGAGTTAATAAGCACTTTATGGAACATTTGTAAAACATAAGAAGGAGAGAGCATATTGCAAAAAAGAAAAAGACAGATGAAAGAGGATATAGGCTGCATTGATAGGAAAAGTCAAGATTGGGAACGAAAGTGAATGTTAGAAGTTTTTGCAACCTAGAAAAGTATTGGAGAAACCAGGAAAAAGGAGAATAGTGTTCAAAGTGAGCCAGATATATGCGTAACTGTTCATCGCAGGGTGGCTATAGTCGGAACCGAATATATTCGCCGGTCAAGGCTATTTCGGTTCCACTCTTTATCTGAATTTGATCTGCTGAACAATTACACACACAGGTTTCACTCCGTAAGGTTCATCAATGCGAAAAAACGACGAAGGAAAAATGGCCTTGACCGAAAAATATATTCGGCTCCGACTATATCTCGTTTCTAACAGTACAATTACTACCGATCCACGTTCTATGATATTCAGCTAATTTCGGCTCGTCTGTACGACCGAACAATGACCGAGATTTCCACTGTAACCGTCCGCAGAATAGTGGCGCCAAAGAGGGAGAAATTACAGGCGGCGTTGATGTCCCTTAAACAGAAAGAGGACGCTCTGGGGGAAGCGATGCAGCAACTGCAGAAACTGCAGGAGAAGCTAGTGAAGCTGCAAGAAATGTACGACGCGAAGATGAAGGAAAAAGAGGAACTAATTAAACTGGTAAGTGGAGGCATAATCGCGAGGATTTAGTTGTGGAACGTGGTGAAACACGCCGTGTTAGATGGAAACGCGCACGAACGTACGATGCCAGTGGCTCGCGGAGTGGCTGTTCTATTTACATAAACTACCCGTGCGCGCTTTGCTGGAAAGTTTCGTTTGCTCGCTGTTTATGACCAGCGATATATCGCGTATTTGCACTAGCCGCATGAAGCGAGAATTTTCGAATTTCTTTTTTCGAGAAGGAGAAGTCCGCTGTTTGCCTTATGTATTTGTGGTCCCCCGTGCTTCTTGCGTAGCTGCAGCATTTCGTTTGATCTCGTACGATGAAGCGTGACTTCCGGTTTTAACGTTCCACTGAGGAATATTGCGAGTTTTTCTTTTTGTGACTCCTATTTTTCACTGTAATCTTGTAATTTCGTCGAGATGAAGGATTCTTGGCGATTTAAAATTGTCGAGGACTTAGAATTGCAGGTAAGCTTGCGATCCGATATTCTATAGTCTGAACGAAAGAATTTCAGAGGTCCTTTGTGGCTTTTATTTTTTACTATACTTTTATTATTTCGAGATGCTTCACTGTACTTTTGTAATTTCGTTGAAATGCAGGATTTTTGGTAAATTAAAATTGTCGAGGACTTAGAACTGCTGTAATCTTGCGATTGGACATTCTATAGTCTGAACGAAAGAATTTCAGAGACCTTTATTTTTCACTGTACTTTTATAATTTCGTCGAGATGCAGGATTTTTGGCGATTTAAAATTGTCGAGGACTTAGAATTGCAGGTAAGCTTGCGATTCGATATTCTATAGTCTGAACGAAAGAATTTTAAAGGTCCTCTGTGTCTTCTATTTTTCATTGTACTTTCATAATTTCGTCGAGATGCAGGATTTTTGGTAATTTAACAATGTTAAGCACTAAGAATTGCTGCAAGCTTGCGATTGAATATTCTATAGTCTGAACGAAAGAATTTTAGAGGCTTCTATTTTTCACTGTATTTTTGTAATTTCATTGAAATGCAGGATTTTTGGTAAATTAAAATTGTCGAGGACTTAGAATTGCAGGTAAGCTTGCGATTCGATAATCTATAGTCTGAACGAAAGAATTTTAAAGGTCCTTTGTGTCTTCTATTTTTCATTGTACTTTCATAATTTCGTCGAGATGCAGGATTTTTGATAATTTAACAATGTTAAGCACTCAGAATTGCTGCAAGCTTGCAATTGAATATTCTATAGTCTGAACAAAAGAATTTCAGAGACCTTTATTTTTCACTGTACTTTCATAATTTCGTCGAGATGCAAGATTTTTGGTAATTTAACAATGTTAAGCACTAAGAATTGCTGCAAGCTTGCGATTGAATATTCTATAGTCTGAACAAAAGAATTTTAGAGGCTTCTATTTTTCACTGTACTTTTATAATTTCGTCAAGATGCAGGATTTTTGGCGATTTAAAATTGTCGAGGACTTAGAACTGCTGTAATCTTGCGATTGGACATTCTATAGTCTGAACGAAAGAATTTCAGAGACCTTTATTTTTCACTGTACTTTTATAATTTCGTCGAGATGCAGGATTTTTGGCGATTTAAAATTGTCGAGGACTTAGAATTGCAGGTAAGCTTGCGATTGGATATTCTATAGTCTGAACGAAAGAATTTTAGAGGCTTCTATTTTTCACTGTACTTTTGTAATTTCGTTGAAATGCAGGATTTTTGGTAAATTAAAATTGTCGAGGACTTAGAACTGCTGTAATCTTGCGATTGGACATTCTATAGTCTGAACGAAAGAATTTCGAAGGTCCTTGAAATTTCGAAAATTTTCCTGATTACAGGAAAGTTTTCACATGCGAACACCAAGAGATCCGAATGGTCTTACTTCGCGTACGACTAAATTTCAACTATGCTGACTCGATTCTACTCACAGTTCCGCGTGCTTCCAGGCGGAACTATTGAAGCTGAAACTGGAGCGAGCTGCGATGCTTGTGGACGGTCTCTCAGGCGAGAGGATACGATGGGAGAACACGGTCGAATCATTGGCCACGTTCTTCGACTGGCTACCAGGTGATTGCCTAATATCCACCGCCTTTGTGTCCTATTTGGGACCGTTCGTATCCACTTACAGGGAGGATTTGATAAGCATCTGGATGAAGGAGGTGAGCCACCCTCGTTTTCACCAACGTAATCATCGTAACTCGGGAATCTGTCGAAAGTGTCGTTCTTCCCGAGAACGAGAAAAACTATTCTGGAATTAGATTGAAATTCGTTTGAGAACATTTTCTTTTCATTTTAACACTATCTACAGTGACAAAATGTTAGCTTTCGTGAGAAATTTACATTTAAGTAACGAAGTATCCAAAATTTGGACTAAAAAAAAAATGAGAACTTGAATACATTGATAAAACTTTTTCTGAAATAAACATTTAACGTAAAGGTGAATTAATTATTTTCGAAAGAAGTGTTTAGAATAAAAGTAGAATATTGAGGTATCATTTTTTCTTTTACATAGAAAATAACCAAATTTTCGTTTGTTTAATTAAACGAAATTTCGTTGGTGAAGGATCGAATCTTTCGGTTTTCTAATTTCCAAATAAATTCGAAGGTGGAGGACAGAGAAATTCCAACGTCGCCAGACTTGGATGTGAAAGAATTCCTGGCTGACCCGGCTATCATCAGGGACTGGAACATGCAGGGTTTGCCTTCGGACGATTTCAGCACCGAGAATGGTATCATCGTGACCAGGGGAACCAGATGGCCACTGGTGATCGATCCGCAGTGCCAGGCGGTGAAATGGATCAAAAGCATGGAGGCGACGAACGTACGTACGAAAGTCCAAAGTGAAGAAAAAGTGAACCAAAAAAGGAATGAGGAAAAAATCAGAAATATTTTAAAAAGAGATAAATGTTAAAAAAAGAACGCTGTTAATATCAGAAGCGAGAAATTCAATGCAATTTGAGTCAAGATCATTTTTTCATATTATCGTTGACAAATTTATCTTATTCCAAGAAATCTAACTTTACCACTCATTTCATAGTCACTGAGAGTGATCGATTTTGGTCAAGCAGACTTCGTTAAAGTGTTAGAACACGCGATTCAGTACGGAAAACCTGTTCTCTTGGAAAACATCGGCGAGGTGCTCGATCCAGCTTTAAATCCGATCTTAGATCGTGCATTCGTGAAGTTAGGTAACTGAACGTTGTAAAATTGAAGTAATTATTTGAGAATGAAGTAGCCAACATTGGGTGTCCGTGATCGATAAGAGAATTAAATCGTGGCGCACTGTATTTAACGCAGGTAACCAACAGATGATCAAGTTCAACGAAAAGATGATCACCTACGACGACAAGTTCCGGTTGTTCATCACGACGAAACTCGCGAACCCCCATTACGCCCCGGAGATATCCACTAAAACGACGTTATGCAACTTCGCCATTAAGGAACAGGGTAACTAATTGTCTTATCGTGCGTCTGCCAGAAAAGGACGGGGAGAGAATAGATGTAGAGAGAGAGAGAGAGAGGGAGGAGAATTAAAGAGGAAGAGGGAGAAGGAGAGAAGAGAAGATAGAGAGAGGAAGAGAAAAACAGAGAACGAATGAGTGAAGAAAGGGGGAGAGGGAAAGGAAAGCAGACAAAGAAAGAAGAAAAAGAAAGAAGAAAGGAAAGGGAGAGATAAAAGAAAGAGGGAGAAAAAAGAGGAAGAGGGAGGAGAAAGAAGAAAAAGAAAGAAGAAAGGAAAGGGAGAGATAAAAGAAAGAGGGAGAAAAAAGAGGGAGAGACGAGGAGATAGAGACAGAAGAAAGAGGGAGAGACGAGGAAATAGGGGAATAGAAAACACAGAGAGAGAGAAAACTGAGGGAGAGACAAGGAGATAGAGAGAAGAAAGAGGGAGTGACGAGGAGATAGAGAGAAGAAAGAGGGAGAGACGAGGAGATAGAGAGAAGAAAGAGGGAGAGACGAGGAGATAGAGACAGAAGAAAGAGGGAGAGACGAGGAAATAGGGGAATAAAAAACACAGAGAGAGAGAAAACTGAGGGAGAGACAAGGAGATATTGAGAAGAAAGAGGGAGAGACGAGGAGACAGAGAAAGAACAAAGAGGGAGAAAGAGAGAAGGGTAGACAGGGTATTTACAGAGACAAAGAGGAAGTGTATTAAATCCGTAAGTCCAAGAGGGAGAGACACTACGCAATCTTATTATCCTACGCGCAGGACTGGAAGCACAGCTGCTGGGTATCGTGGTCAGAAAAGAGAAGCCTCAACTCGAGGAACAGAAGGACAATCTAGTCTTCACGATCGCCTCCAATAAACGGACTCTCAAAGAACTCGAGGATAAAATACTCTAGTAAGATATAAACTACATACAATAACAACACACACACACACACAAAACTCCAATCTATTTGAAATAACTTTACAAAAGACAACAATGATAATTCGAACAATCCACGAATTCTAAATTCGTCCAGCACCTGTAGCTCACAAATATCTCTCTTCCCACTTAATCCTCGAGGATCCAAGTTTTGTTGCATCGGTTAAAGACAAACCAAGAGATTTGTTCTTGAGTAGGTTTATCGGAGTTACGAACAGACTCTGAAACAGCTCTTAAGCTTCCCTATCCTTCTTTTCTTTAAAGAGTACATTTGTCGAGGATTTCACTGTTCCACGGATGCTTAAACTCCTCTCTCTAGAATTTCAACCCTCTGCCATAAACTCTCTTGTCTCTCACGTGACGACAGACAACGGTTGGCTAAAACAAAAGATGTGAAACGACTGTGCTTGGAATATTTTCTACACGCAGCTTACTGAACGTGGCCGGAGACAATCTGCTGGACGATCTGGACCTGCTGAGCACCCTACAGTCGTCCAAGGCGACCTCAACCTCGATCGAGGAGT
The DNA here is from genome assembly GCF_001263275.1 of Habropoda laboriosa. Classification (NCBI taxonomy): domain Eukaryota; kingdom Metazoa; phylum Arthropoda; class Insecta; order Hymenoptera; family Apidae; genus Habropoda; species Habropoda laboriosa. The sequence goes on along the minus strand of NW_017100140.1, from coordinate 993,390 downwards.
CGCTGGTGGTGTCAGAGCAGACCGAGAGGCAGATAGATCTCGCCAGAGAGGAGTACAGACCGTGTGCACACCGTGCAGCGATCCTCTTCTTCGTTCTGAACGACATGAGCCTTATCGATCCGATGTACCAGTTCTCCCTCGACGCATACATCACTTTGTTTATGCTGTCGATCGAGAAGAGCCCGAAAAGTTTGAAGCTCGTAGAGAGGATCGAGAGCTTGAACGAGTACCACACTTACGCGTTGTACAAGTAAATCTCGATCTCTCGACCGTCTTTCGTGTTTTTCTCTCCTTTTTTTTTTCACCTTTTTAGTGTTGCAGTGTTTAGAACACTCTGAAATTTAGCGTTACAGGCCCTCGGTACTCATGCGAAAAATGCCACGGGCCCACGTATCGGCCACGTTATCGCTCCTCTGAGCACCAAATGGCAGTAATTTAGCTGTACCAATATTGCGTTCCGTATCCTTTAAGTTTGAAAAGAATAAATAGTGTAGTACCGGGGCCTCCATACTCAAATACAGAACCGACGAGGATAAATAGATAGGGGGTAGTTGGCGTAGCGCGTAAAACCTCGGCTTGCTAATCCGAAGGTCCCGGGTTCAATTCCCCGTTGGGTCCCTAAAAATTTTTTCGTCAATTCCTACAATAACAAAATTTTCCTTCAAGAAATCGGCATTTTCTTCTTTACAAAGTTGTTCACAGAAGCGAAATTAAATTGGCCCGTGGCATTTTTCGTATACTGCATAGATGGGCTAGAAGGGTTAAAGGTACACAGAGTGAGTAAGACACGGTTTTTCGAATCAGGAACACTTGTCGAGGATTGTTCGAGCACCATAAATTACTCTTCTCCTTCAACATGTGCATGAAGATTCTGCACGCTCAGAACAAAGTGATCCCCCGCGAATACGCGTTTCTTCTACGCGGAGGGATCGTCTTGGACAGGGAGAATCAGCCTGATAAACCGGTGGCTTGGTTGCCGGACGAAACTTGGGATAATTTGACGGAATTGGACAATTTAGCTGGGTTCCATGGGATTATCACTTCGTTCGAACAGTTTCCCAGGGATTGGCAAAATTGGTACACTCTTCGAGGAGATGCTCTATGTTTTCTTTTGTATTTTTGTAAAATGTTTAGAATGGTTTTGCGTAGGTTGAATGATAATTCAGGTACGTCAGTACGGAACCGGAGAACGTACCCTTGGTGGCAGAGTGGGATACGAACTGCAGCGTGTTCCAGAAGATGCTGGTGATACGAAGCTGTCGTCCGGACAGGATCTCCTTCTGTATCGCGAACTTCATCGTGCTGAATCTTGGACAGAGATTCGTCGAGCCGCCGGTACTCGATTTGAAAGCAGTGCTCGACGACTCGATCGCCCAGACACCGTTGATATTCGTACTCTCGCCTGGTGTTGATCCTACCAGCACGCTGATGCAGCTCGTCGACAGCCAGGAAATGACCAACCACTTTATGACTCTGTCTCTGGGTCAGGGACAGGCGCCAATCGCCACGAGGTTGGTAGATATTAGTGATTTAGAAAGACGGAGTTGTAGACTTCAAAAATTTCTGAGTTTTGAAGGTGTTAGAATGCTAGTAATTCAGAATTCCAAGGTTTCAATATTTTAGAATGTCAGAATTGCGGAATTCCAGAGATCTAGGGCTCTCGAAAGCAAAAGTACAAAATTCCAAAATTTCAGAGTTCCATAGCTCCGAAGTTGCAAAGCTCTGGAACTCTAGGGTTTCAGAGCTCAAGAGATTTAGGGTTCCAGAATGCCAAAGTTCCAAAATTCTAAAATTCCAGAGTTTCAGATTTCTAAAGCTCTGGAACTCCAGAGTTTTAGAATTCTAGAGTGCTGAAGTTATAGAGTTTCAAAGCTCTGGAACCCCAGAGTTCCAAAATTTCAAAATTCCAGGGTTCCAAAGCTCTGAAACTCGAGAATTCCAGAGTGCCAGAGTTACAGAGTTCCAAAGATCTGGAACCCCGGAGTTCCAGAATATTAAAATCCCAGAGTTCCAAATCTCTGAAACTGCAGAGTTCCATAATTTCAAAATCCCAGTGTCCCAAAGCTCTGAAACTACATGACTTCAAAATTTCAGAATTCCAGAGCGCCAAAGTTATAGAATTCCAAAGCTCTGGAACCCCAGAGTTCAAAAATTTCAAAATTCTAGGGTTCCAAAGCTCTGAAACTACATGGCTTCAAAATTTCAGAATTCCAGAGCGCCAAAGTTACAGAATTCCAAAGCTCTGGAACCCGAGAGTTCCAAAATTTCAAAATTCCAGAGTTCCAAAGCTCCGAAATTCTAAAATCCCAAATCTCTCAACCTCTAGAGTTCTAAAATTCCAAAGCTTCGAACCTCTAAAATTCTAAAATTCCATTACTCCCAAAGCTCTCCCATACTCCCCTCTAAAATTCATCATTCGATCCTCCATCAAAACTACCCTCCGATCAAACCAACTTACAGAATGATCGAAGTAGGCGCTAAAGAAGGCGCCTGGGTGTTTCTCGCCAACTGTCACTTGTCGCTCAGCTGGATGCCCAAACTGGACAAGATCGTGGAGACCCTAGGAGCCAGTAAAACCATACACCCTCAATTCAGGTTCGGCGTCACCACTCACAAACTATCCCCACCGTTATTCCAGCCGATAATCAAATGGGTTCCACGGCCGATTATAGATTGTGGCTTAGCTCGAGCCCGACCCCGCAGTTCCCCATATCGATCCTCCAAGCCGGGATCAAGATGACCACGGAACCGCCGAAAGGTTTGAAGGCAAACATGAAGCGACTTTACGGCTTGATAACCGAGATCCAGTTCGAGGTATGCCATGCGACGAGCAAGTACAAGAAGCTTCTCTTCGCCCTGGTATTCTTCCACGCGATTCTCCTCGAGCGGAAAAAGTTCCAGCAATTGGGCTGGAACGTTGTCTACAGCTTCAACGACTCGGACTTTGTGGTAATGTCAGCCGGCCATATTGGACTGAACGAACACGGATTGAAATATCTCGATGAAAATATATCTGGAAAAACCACGGGAAACTTCTCTCTCATCCTACATAGTTCGAAAACCAAAAACCATCGACCTGATTTCCTCTTTTTGAAAATTGCCAAAATTACTTGGAAACACTTCTGCCTGCAATCCTTCCTTTTATCTTAAATGACAGTTCTTTCCGTTAATATGTGAAACCTTAAATAAAATGAATAGTACGATTGATTTATTCTTCTTCTGTAACAGGTATCCGAGAATCTCCTGCAGGTTTATCTAGACGAGTACCCAGTGACACCATGGGAATCCCTTAAATATCTGATAGCCGGTGTCTGTTACGGTGGTCACGTGACCGACGACTGGGACCGCAGATTATTGATGACATACGTCCAGCAATATTTCACGGAGGAGGCCCTAACTGTGCCCCACTATCGTTTATCATCTCTACCAACCTATTACATACCGAAGGACGGTTCCTTAGCGTCGTATCATGATTTCATCACGGTGCTACCGAACGTCGACAAACCGGAAGCGTTCGGTCAACACCCGAACGCTGATATCACTTGCTTGATCATGGAGACGAGGAACATGTTCGAGACGCTGATGGGACTGCAGGTTCAGGCTGTTGCCAAGGAGGAGACTAGTAAAGAGGAGAAAGTAAAGTGGTTTTTATGCGATACGATATATAGGGTGTTTCAAGAAATGTGGAAGTTTAGACTTTTTCACTTGTATTTTAAAAAATTTAGCATCGTTTTCTGGACATTCTTGGAACCTTTTCTTCTTTCACAGAGAAAAGGAGACATATTTCTTTCGAATCACTCTGTATCTTTACCCTCAATTTTTCCTCACTCTAAAAAAAAAGTTCTGTCCAATTCTACACTTAAAACAATATTCTATCATTTCTTTCTGAAGGTGATACAACTAACTGCGGATATTCTATCAAAAATACCATTTTCTGTCTTGCTAAATGTTACTATTTTTCTTTAGTCACTCTGTACTTCCATCCTCAAGTTTTTCTTACTCTATAGAAATATATTGTCCAACTTTACACTTAAAAGAAATATTCTATCCTCTGTTCCTGAAGGTAATGCAACTAACCACGAACGTACTATCTCTTGGTAAACGTTAATAATCTTTTTCTAATCGCCCCGTACTTCGAT
>NW_017100140.1:974208-989205 GCF_001263275.1 Habropoda laboriosa | reverse complement strand
GTCCAACTCTTCGCCTAAAAGAAAGTATGCTATCTTTTCTCCTGAAGGTAATGCAACTAACCGCGGACATACTATCAAAAATCCCATCTAACATCGATTACGAGACGGTCCAAAGGATGATAGGCCCTAAGAAGACACCACTGGACGTAGTATTGCTCCAAGAGATACAACGATACAACGTCCTCCTGAGAAAAACTCGCAGCAGCCTAGAAGATCTCCAACTAGCCATTAGAGGTCTCGTTCTCATGTCTCCGGACCTCGAGGACGTCTTCATGTGTATCAACGAGGGCAGAGTACCAGCTGCTTGGTTGATTGCGTATCCGTCGTTGAAGCTGTTAGGCGCCTGGACGAGGGACTTGGTTAACCGTATCGAACATTTCGCCGAATGGGCTCAGACTACACACCCGCCATTGCTGTTCTGGCTGGCAGCGTACACTTTCCCAACCGGTTTCCTCACAGCGGTTCTGCAAACCTCGGCTAGGCTTTGGAACGTGTCCATCGATTCCCTGTCCTGGGAGTTCACCGTTTTTACAGTGGACGATTCGACCATAATCGAGCCACCAGTGGTAATTTGCAGAAATCGACGTTGACACGTTTGCTTTGAGAAGGAGGTTGAAAGGAAAAATCTAGGATTGTTGATTTTGGGATATTTTAACGCTTTGACTGATAAGAAAGGTTGTAGAAACACTCATTTCTTGGTTTTGGTGAAATTTATGTGGTGTACAGTTGTTGAAAAAATTTTATGATTAAATGATTATGAGGAGGTGAAAGGAAAATCCTCTTAGTTGAGGAGGAAAATATATTTTTGAAGTGTTTTTTGAGTAAAATTGTTTTTGGGAATTCTTTCAATTATTGAAGCAGTGAATACAACTGTAGTTTGTTTAAATAATGTATTAAAGGAAATTAAATACTTTTCTTTTTTGTTAATTTCCATTGGAGAAATATACGAGAGGATGTTTTGTGGAATTTTGAATGGAGATTTTGTAGGGATAGTGTATTAACAAAATTACCTTTTTGTTTGGTATTTTACATTTTATATCTGTGACGAGAATCATGCGTAAATCGTCTATAGGGGCTGATAGCGCAACGGCGAACGTTTTCATACTGCCTATAGGGGTTGATAACGGTGAAAAGATCAAAAGGAAATTTCGTGAAACCAATTTTCTATCCAACTTAATTGAAATTTTACGAGGTATCGATAAATTACTCAATGCGAATGTGTCAAGAACCCCGAGAGCACTCTTCAATCACCTATACCGAATCTAAACGCACACTGTCGATCAAAAATTTCGAACCACTGTACGTTGCGAAGGTTAGAAGTTTAAGGAACTTTTAATGAGTTCCCCACACTAAAGTAAATTGCTATTAATCCTTGCAACATTAATTGCAAATCCATAGAAAATTGCAAACTCAAAATTCCAAAAATCACAAACTTTTGGCTCACAGTGTACTCAAGGCTCAATTCACACTCTCAAAATTCCGAAAATTGCAAACTTTTGGCCGACAGTGTACTCAAGGCTCAATTCACACTCTCAAAATTCCCAAAATTGCAAACTTTTGGCCGACAGAGTGCCTAAGGCTCAACACAGAGTCTCAAAATTCCAAAAGTTGCAAACTTTTGGCCGACAGTATACTCAAGGCTCAATTCACACTCTCAAAATTCCAAAAGTTGCAAACTTTTGGCCGACAGTATACTCAAGGCTCAATTCACACTCTCAAAATTCCAAAAGTTGCAAACTTTTGGCCGACAGTATACTCAAGGCTCAATTCACACTCTCCAAATTCCCAAAATTGCAAACTTTTGGCCGACAGAGTGCCTAAGGCTCAACACAGACTCTCAAAATTCCAAAAGTTGCAAACTTTTGGCCGACAGTGTACTCAAGGCTCAATTCACACTCTCAAAATTCCCAAAATGGCAAACTTTTGGCCGTCAGAGTGCCTAAGGCTCAACACAGAGTCTCAAAATTCCAAAAGTTTCAAACTTTGGGCCGACAGTATACTCAAGGCTCAATTCACACTCTCAAAATTCCCAAAATGGCAAACTTTTGGCCGTCAGAGTGCCTAAGGCTCAACACAGAGTCTCAAAATTCCAAAAGTTTCAAACTTTGGGCCGACAGTATACTCAAGGCTCAATTCACACTCTCAAAATTCCCAAAATGGCAAACTTTTGGCCGTCAGAGTGCCTAAGGCTCAACACAGAGTCTCAAAATTCCAAAAGTTTCAAACTTTGGGCCGACAGTATACTCAAGGCTCAATTCACACTCTCAAAATTCCCAAAATGGCAAACTTTTGGCCGTCAGAGTGCCTAAGGCTCAACACAGAGTCTCAAAATTCCAAAAGTTTCAAACTTTGGGCCGACAGTATACTCAAGGCTCAATTCACACTCTCCAAATTCCCAAAATTGTAATTTTTTGGCTCACAATGTACTCAAGGCTCAATTCACACTCTCAAAATTCCAAAAATTGCAAACTTTTGGCTGACAGTGTACCTAGGGCTGAGTGTAAGCTCTCTAAATTTCAAAAATTGCAAACTTTTGGCTCACAGTGTACGTATGGCTCAATTTAATCCCTCAAAATCCCAAAAATCGGTAACTTTCGTCTTCCACTATCCCCAAACCCCAACAAAAACTCTCAAAATTCCAAATTAAAGTAACCCACGCAAAATCTTCTCTAAATCCCAAAATGCTCTCTAAAATAACCAAAATCTCCATTGTCCCTGGTCCCAAAAACACCCTTATTCGAAGTACACTAACTTCAACACGAAGCCTCGCGTCGAATCTCCTACTCGGTCCATTGACTCGCAACGAGTCATCACGTCCTCGCACATTGCTACACGCGTCCCACGAAATCGATCCAATTACACCCTGCTCTCCGGCTCTCCCTTTAATGCAAGAGAAACGAGCCGCGGAAAAATAGAGGGGATAAAGAATTCAGCGTCGCGATATCGCTAGGAAACGACGCCAGCTTGTATGCACGCCTCCTAACCGTGTGTACATTCCATTACAGGACGGCGTGTACATACGCTCCATCTTTCTGGAAGGCGCTGGCTGGGACAAGAGGAACACCGTCCTCGTCGAGCCTGCTCCTATGCAACTTGTTTGCAACATGCCGGTGATTCACTTCCGGCCAGCTGAACAGCTGAAAAAGAGGACCAGAGGTAACGACGTAAGATTGCTCAAGTCACCGTCAAACACATCCACTTCTTTTCATCTCTTTCTTCTTCCCCCTCTTCACAGGACTGTACAATTGCCCGTGCTACTACTATCCCCAAAGATGCGGAGGTCAAGGAAGACCGGCGTTCGTCGTGGCTGTTGACCTGAACGCAGGTCCGGCAGGATCAGATTTTTGGATCAAAAGAGGAACCGCCTTGCTACTTAGTCTCTCCACGTAGATTTCGTGTTAATCAATCGTTACAATTGTTAGAATTAGTACATTACCAATAAGTTCATATGACACATTCAAGCTTTCTCTCTCTCTCTCTCTCTCTCTCTTATAGTTAGTTTTGTTAGTGTTAAAAGATCGTCTCTATAAATAGTAGGATATATACAAAAATTGTTAAGAAAATTGTTACTTTACACGCGAACTTTCAGTACCTCGGTACCATAATGAACACATAGAACGCTAGACAAGGGACCAGCAGCCAATCAGCGAGTCTCTTAGGTTTGTCAAAGGAGGACGAAGCTGGATCTGCAGCTTTCACCATCAACGTCGACGTTCTATGACCACCGACACTCTTCAGAGTGTCTGAAATGGTTTTGTTCATCTTGTAAGCGTACTGTATCCAGTCTGCAGGTGTAACCGAGCCTAAATTCGTCGGAGGTTGAAGGTTGGACACTTTATCCTCAGCGTTAATCAGAGTCTTCATCAACTCCGCAGTCGTCATTTGATCCTCGTTCTCCAAATCATCCCTGAGATCGTTCACCGTGGAATTCAGCTGCGTTTGGAAGATCACCCACTCAGCTGCTGTCCTATTGTTATAAGTATCAGCAATCAAACTCTTCAAGGACGAGATTTCGTTCTTAATATCGGTGAAAGATCGATTGAACATCTCGTGAACCTTGTCGAAGTCTATCTTATCCGTGGCGTTCGCGGCGTTCAAGATATTCATCACGGTGTCGTTAATTTGCTTCTTGAAATCGATCCATTCGTCAGAAGGAATGACTGGCTTGATGAATTTCGTGTAATCGAACTTGGAACCGTTTCCTGCTCTCCCGAACGCAGCCTGGACGTTCAACGAGGCCTGATTGGATTTCGGTTTCCCTATTTCTGCCAGCCACTCTGCCTTCATCCCGGCAATCTCGTCCTTCAATTTTGCAAAATCGTTCATCGTGGAGTCCTTGAAGGCCGCCCAGGCCACAGGATCGATACTCGTCGGCTTCTTGCTCTTCATATCCTCGATTATTCTAGTCAGAGTGTCGTTGATGTCGTCCCGGAATTCCAGCCAATCGCTGGTCAAATTAGACAATTCTGTATTGCTGAACCTGCCTGTTGCAGAGGCGCCTAATTTGCCACGCTGAGGGACCGTGTTCTCTGTCAAACTGGACAAGGTAGCAAGTTCCAGAGGTGCTGGTGTGCTCTTGAAGGCAGAGAAGCGCTTCATCACGTCGTCTCTGTAAGCAGCCCAGGCTGCTGGATCACCTGGAGGCGGCATGTCGTTCTTGATCTTGTTCACAGCGTCGTTGACAGTCTTGATAATGTCTGTTTTGTAGTTCAACCAGTCGTCAGACGTGTCTGGCTTCCCTGCAGCTAATTCTGTGGGAGCAGTAGTGGACTTCTGACTGTCTGTTTTGCCTCTCAACGCGGAATATCGATTCGTGATGTCGATTCCAAAGATAGCCCACTGTGGATCGCCAGGAGAAGGCGTCCTGCTGCTTACGTCCACGAGAGTGTTGTTTATATTCGACAGGATGTCGACCTTGAAGTTCATCCAGTCGAACGCTGCTGATGCCGTGGAAACCTTGAGACTCATTGGCTCGGTTAGTTTGTTTTGGCTAGCTAGAGCTCGTTGCTCTTGCTCCTTCTTCATCGTGGACAATTTTGGAGCAAGATATGCCTTCATGGACGTGACTTGATCCTTCAGATCGGTGAACTGATCGACGATGTTCTGTTTAAATGTGGTCCATTTGGTTGCGCTTGCTGGGCCACCGCTCATCGTCGCTATGGAATCGTTCAGGGATTTCACGAGGTCGCCTTTGAAAGTGATCCAATCTTGGTAGACGTTTGTCGGTGCTTGCGATCTTAGAATGAAAGTGTCGTCTGGGGATAGTTGTTCGTTCAACGTGGAATTTTTCGGTGGTTTTGGAGGGTGTAGAGCTGATATCTGATTCTTGAGGGAGGAGAATGTGTCGTTTACGTAGTTCTTGAAGGCTAGCCAGTCGGTGTTCAACGTAGGTGACGATCTGGTGTTGTTGATGTAGGTCACGACGTCTCTGATTGTGTCGTTGATGTTGTTCTTCAAGGCTGTCCAATTGGCTGGCATGAACGAGGATTGTAACGTGGGATTGTATGGTTTTATGTCTCTCCAAGAGTCGAAGGAAGGCGAAGGGATGTCCTCGCAGGACATCATGGGGTTTGCGGGACTTACGGCGCGCATCACTTCGGCTTGAATTTGGGTCACGCCGTCGGAACAGTCGCAGATCAGTCTTGCGAGCGATGTTTTGCGTAACTCTGCGAGCTGGTCTGGAATGAGAAGAAAGTTGAGGTGGCAAGTGGTTGAGGAAAATTTGTGAATAAATATCGTGGAATATTTGTGTTGCGGATTTTCATTATTATTACTGTGTATTTAGAAATATGAAAGAGTTGAAATTTGGACGATCCTTTGATAAATGAAAGGAGAGTATTCTGAACTCAATTTTGGGTCAAAATGCCCCAATTTCCTCGCAAGTCCTTCACAAAGTTATTGCACCAACAACCATCACTATGCATTAAAAAGTATGAAAAATTTTAAATTCGAACGATCCTTTGATAAATAAAAAAATTGAAAAATAATAAATAGAATAAATGAAAAAGAGAGATTCTGAGATTCTAAACTTAATTTTAGATAAAAATGACCCCAATTTCCCTTCAGGAATCAACGATACAAGTCCCTCATACAGTCATTTAATCAACAAATCAGAAAATTACGTAAAAACGGGAGAATCCTTACCTTCACTGAACGAGTGAGCTTCCCCAGGCACCTCGTACCAAAATCGGTCCCCCCTCTGCAATCTCACGAACTGATCAGCGATCAGACACGAGAACGTGGGCCCAACAATAGCCCCAGCCTTAGGCAACTCCGCCAAAGCTCCAGTATACAAATCCACATCGTGCACAGACTCGTACAACGAAGAAATATCCTGCAGAGCCTGCTGATCCAAGTGTCCCGCCAAGTCAGAGAAGCTCTCAGCCAACCCTAATCCACAATACTCCCTCCATTTACTGTACCCAGGCAGTCCGTGATCCCTTCCACGCTGAATGTTCAAAGAAACCAAGTCCAATCCACAAGGAAGACTAACGTTCCCCACAGGATCCTCGAACAAATGATTCGTCAGCTGAGAAGTGACATGAGTAGACGTCATCTGGATCATGTTCCTCGTAGCAGTGGTCACCGAGCTCCTCACTCCATCCTCGGCGTACAAACTGTAAGGATTGAACAGCATCCTGTGCAACTCAACGTAAGAAGAAGTTCCCTGCTGATCGTCCGTCACTTTCATCAATCCAGGCAGCAGAGTGTGAGCAAATCTGAACGCAGCGGCTGCAAAATTGTTAGCTATGCTTGGATCGGTGCTCTGATCGTCTGGATCGCTGGTCCACTGTCTGTAGCCAGACTTGAGCGGTCTCAAACCGCGTGTAGCCGTCTCCTGTTCGCCCAAAACGATCGGTACGAACTCCTGATAAGTGATGTGCTGTAGCTGAGCTCCAACTATGCGTCTGGCCTCTTCGTACAGCGTCTGATCGTCCCAGGAAGGATTCACCTTGGCCAACCGATCGACGATCCTGTTGTGCTGTCTCGCCCAGAGCAGATGCATCGTCGTCAGATGGAGATTCTCGTTCGCTCTGGCGTCGCCAGCTGCGAAGCAGTATCTGCCTCTCAGACGTTCAGTTTCGCGATTACAGCCGTCGTTTCTGTTCGTGCTGGCTGGTAGCAGCGTTCGATTGTCCGGAGTGAGTTGCATCCTCAGTCGACCGCCGGAGAACTCGCGGAGATCTCTGGCGACGTTTTGGTCCGATCCGTAAACGGCTGATCCGTCGATGAACGCTGTCACCTGTGATTAACGAGGATAGTGTGATTTAATTGAATTGGTTGAATAGATTTTTCAGCGTGTTTAACAAGGTGATTGAACGAGAACAATGCGACCAGGCTGATTGTGTAAAATGGTTATTAGAGAGATAACGAATAACGCGTCGTTATGGGCGCTCGATTCATTGGCGTGAGCGGTAATGAAGTTAATTAGCGTGAACGTGGATCGAGCATTTTCGTTATTCTCCGTTCTACCGTTCTAAACGGGGACACTGTTACCGTTCGAGGATTTCTCTGTTTGGTTTGTGGGTAGGATTGATCTAACCATTTCGTTGATTATCACGATTGTCTACTTTATCGTGCAATTTTGGTAGTTTTTTGGTGGGGAAATTGGGAAGTTGGAGGAAACAGGGAGAGAAAATGAAATGAGAACGATGAGGAAGGATATTCAAATCTTTCACCGGGAAGATCAGATATTTTATCGAATGTAGGATGTGAGATAAGAGTGCTCGGGCCGTGTGACAGTCGGATCGAGCGAGGTGTGAATGAAAATGTGAATTTCTGAATGAAAATGCATGCGTGATAACAGCGATGTCGTGACCAATCGTGAAGTGAATAATGACCGTGTGTAAGTATGAAAGACAAGAGCTCAGTGAGAAAAGAAATAAACTGTACTCCTGTTAAAAAACAAAGACCACTTAAATAACATCCCTAGAGTAGTAACATTCATCTTATTTTGTCGTATGCGCCCTACGTTGTCGAGAATAATACTGTAGTATCGGGGCCTCCGTACTCAAATAGGAAACCGACCACGCAAAATAGAGAGGGAGTATTGGCTCAGTGCGCAAAGCCTCGGCGTGCTAAGCCGAAGGTCCCGGGTTCGATTCGCGGTCCCTCAAAATTTTTCCGTCAGTTCCTACAATATTTTTCCATGCCTTCTGATAATCATAAGACCGCAAAAATCATTATCAAGAAAAAGATAACGTTTAAGATGCATTACAGAGCGAAGGAGAAAAGATTGCATAGTTTCAGTGAAAGAAACACAAATAGACAGAAATATCGAACAACCTGAACGAAAAGTCCTCGCGTACCTGGTTCAATTGCTGCCTAGGACCAAGCTTGCACTGCGGCGCAGGAGCTGATCTAACGAAGTCCATGCAAGTCCTTCTAGCAACGTCGAACACAGGATCTCCGGAAGACACAGCGACAGGGAAACACTCCGGATGACTAGTGGTAGACGGTGGACAGCATGAGATAGAGGAGCCATTTATCCCCTGACTGATAGCAGTAGCGGTGATATCGTGATCCAAGAACTGTCCATAGACAGCCATCATCACCGTGAAGTGAGGATTGCTGCTTGGTGAAGGCTTGTGCACCTTCAAGCTCACTTCTCTGGCCGATGGTAGCTCTGCTCCCGAGAGAGCTCTGCGCGGAGCTTCGACACCGTCCGCGTAATTCGGCGGAAGAAGCCTTCTGAGAGGTGTCATGGCTGCTCCCCACTGCATAGGCCTGTTGCAACTTCCGTCGAACGTTCTGTATTTACTCGACGGACAAGCTGGAGCGGTGAATTGCTTGCAGACTCCCATAGGCTCCCATCCTCCGTCGAAGTAGCTTCCGAAAGCCGAAGGTGATCCGAGAGTGGCTCTTGAGTTCTCAATCTTCTTGGTGGCTGCTAATTCGGCTACAGCTGCTAGAGCAAGTACCCCGACGTTTGCACACGTGCTGACTGCGTAACGATGTCGGGATTCTGGAGATGGCGAGGGTAGTGGAGACATGAGAGCTGTGGCGTCTGCGAAGAGACGTTCGTTGATCGCTAGACGACCTGCTTCTAGAGCTTCTTTTATCTCGTCGTCGGTCAGTTTCGGTGTGACCGTGCTTTTGTCCGAGACGAAGATGGACTTGGAGGTCGAGACTATTGAGGGATTGCTGAAGAGAGTGTAGGAACCTGAGCCTGGAGCGAAGCCTAGTTTCAAGGGACTGCTGAGGTTCATGGTGGAACGAGAGGATGGCAATGTGAGATTGGGAGCCATGTCTACGAGGTCGTGGCTCACGGAGTAGCTCACTGTTACTATCAACGTCATCGTGAACACCGCTCTGGAACAGAGAATATAGGTTTTATGGTTGTTCGACGGTTGGAGGGGGAATTGAGTAGTTCGCTTTTGCAATTGGGGAAAATTCTGTCGTGGAGTTTCTTGAGGATTACGATATTTTTGTAGAGATTTGCGGAGACGCTGCAAGTGCTATTGCGTGCAATAATAGCGAAAGTTCACTTCCATATAACGGGTGTCTTTCGACTGACGATTTTATTTTTGTAATTGGCGCAAATTTTATCGTGGATTTTCTTTGAGACTACGATATTTTTATATAAATTTGCAGAGACGCTGCAAGTGCTATTGCGTGCAATAATAGCGAAAGTTCACTTCCATATAACGGGTGTCTTTCGACTGACGATTTTATTTTCATAATTGGGGAAAATTCTATCGTGGATTTTCTTAGAGTTTACAATATTTTAATGTAGATTTGCAGAGACGCTGAAAGTAGCGAAAGTTCACTTCCATGTAACGGGTGTCTCTCTCGACTCGCGACTAAAATGCAGCGAAAGGGTTAAAAATTTCCCTTTTCTTTTTAAACGACAAAAATAAATATTTGTATTTCCCTAGAGAATACTTCCAAAATTCCCAGAAATTCGGTGGTGCAAGGGATAGCGAGAAGTGTAAAATAGAATGCTGCAAAAAACGGTGAAATCTCTTGGAAAGTTTCCGAAGCATCGATTCCACTATCTTCGAGATTGGAACGATAAATCTTAGAAACAGCATGAACTGTCGTAACGTTAGGCAACCACACTATCACCGTACAATTACGTATGTAATCAAGGCCAGCGTCACGTAACTATAATCAGGCTGCGCTCAAGGCGCTACGTTCCACGCAATACTGTTAACGCCAGGTAAACGAATTATACGGTATTTTACTCTGCAAATGCGATAAGGGTGAGTCGTTGTTCTTAATACTTCTCCTACGATGTTAAACCAACTATTCGAGCGATGAAATTTCGTGGATTAACCCTTTAACGCCCGAAAGTACCAAAACCTATCAATTTCATTTCTTTCTCACTATTTCCTACGCGTGTAAAAATAAATTTCCCATTTATCTCCAATGCTGTAACTTGCACTTTCGCCGTAGAATAGAAAATACAGCGAATGTAGAAAGTGAAAGAAAATATAATTGAAGAAACTTGCACTTTTTCGAGAATCAAGATGTAAATGTCATAATGATCCTTTTCGTCGATATCTCGTCACAAGTGGTTTTTCACGTCGAAACGAAAACCGCGAGAGGACTCGTTGCACGGATCTCCCTCGCGCGATCGTTTCGATACGCCTAAGAGATTTCTTAACTTCTTCGATTACTCAGGCGAGTTGCATCAGGCGAGAAATGGTGAAATTGAAAACGTCTAGGTAATTGAAATTCGAGTAGCAATCAGGAGATAAAGGAACATCAAGGTGGAGGACGTCGAATCACTTAGACACTGTCTCCAATAACAAAATTGAGAGATAATGGAATGAAAAACAAGGACGAACTTCTGATATGTAATAAATTCGTATTACAACTTTACATGGAAATTTCATTCGAAAAGAAAGATTCACTGAGGTTAATCTTAAGACTGAAGGTAAGTTACGATCGCACTGAAGAAGACTAAAATATTTAAAATCGTATATTACCAAAGAATCTTCAATTTTTCATTAATTTTCAATAAAATAAGTTGCAACACTAGAACTTCGATTCGACGAAATTTGGCGAAAGTCCGCTTGAAAGTAATATCATATCACCCAACTCGATACATGATAAGTCACACTGAAACGGAAGAACTGATATCACGATTGTACCAAATTAAGTCCGAGTTATTAGCAATAAAAAGAAGAAAACAGAAGAGAGAGAGAAAATATTCACAAGAATCGCGATAATTCGACTACGAAGAGGCAGAACGGACGACAAAGACGATGGAAATTTGACTCACACGAGGATCGTGTACGCGATACATCTAAGCCGCATCCGCTGTCTCCTCTGATGGGAATAAAACGGCAACGCGTCGTGACCGTAGTACACCCTGGCTGGTTTGCCGGCAGCCAACGAGGTCGTCTCCGAGGAAGGCATTCTTGTTAGTTGCACGCGTTACGTACCACGACCGCACTGAAACGATCGGCCGGCCGGCCGCTCGGTGGTCGAGGTGAGCGATGATTTTACGTAAGTATCCGCTTACGGTGGGGACTGGATGCACAATCATTTTTTCTCCACGGAAAGACGATGGAAATGTGTGTCGGTGTGTATGCCTGGTGAACTCGAAGGCAACACTCCTTTGGAAATATTTCTGTGATAGCTGAGGATGCTGTTCTTCGACGTTTACGATCAGAGAACTCACTTGGAACATTGGATGTGGTGTTGATATTGTTGGTGATTATTTTGGCGTTCTTGAGTTTCTTTGAGAATTGAGTTCACTTCTTTGGCACTGAGAATTGAGGACTGAGTTGACTTCTTTGTCACTGAGAATTGAGGACTGAGTTGACTTCTTGGTCACTGAGAAAATTAGGAATTAAGTTGACTTCTTTGGCACTGAGAATTGAGGACAGAGTTGGCTTCTTTGTCACTGAGAATTGAGGACTGAGTTGACTTCTTTGTCACTGAGAATTGAGGAATGAGTTGACTTCTTTGGCACTGAGAAAATTAGGAATTAAGTTGACTTCTTTGGCACTGAGAATTGAGGACAGAGTTGGCTTCTTTGTCACTCAGAATTAAGGACTGAGTTGACTTCTTTGTCACTGAAAATTGAGGACTGCGTTGACTTCTTTGTCACTGAGAATTGAGGACTGAGTTGACTTCTTTGGCACTGAGAAACTTAGGAATTAAGTTGACTTCTTTGTCACTGAGAATTGAGGACTGAGTTGACTTCTTTGTCACTGAGAATTAGGAATTAAGTTAACTTCTTTGGCACTGAGAAACTTAGGAATTAAGTTGACTTCTTTGGCACTGAGAATTGGGGACTGTGTTGACTTCTTTGTCACTGAAAATTAGAAGTTGAGTTAACTTCTTTGGCACTGAGAAAATTAGGAATAAACTTGACTTCTGTGACCTTTCAGAATTAGGGACTGAGTTGCCTTCTTTGTCACTGAAAATTAAAAATTAAGTTGACTTCCTAATTTTTAAGAATTAAGAATTAAGCTGACTCCTTTGCCTTTCTTTGTCTCTGAGAATTAAGAATAAAATAGACTACCTTTGAAACCTTCGCAGAGAATTAATTTTGAAGAAAACTGTCCAGTTGAAGAGAATTATTCTCGAGGAAATTACTTTTGAAAAATTGAATCTCTATGGCATAATATTATAAAGAAGAATTAATGATCGCCATAGTGAAATGTTGACGATTAGTGAAAAACCAATTTTTGATAAAGAAATTACACAGACGAAGAAGATATTTCTTTCTGAAAAAATGAAAATTGAGTTACGGAGGAATCGATGGTAATTTTAGAAACTGTTAACCATCATCGGGTAGAAAGATAATTTTATCCTGACTTAATTAACATTTGCCTTTCTACGTTTTGTTTTCACAGGCAGCCACACTTGCATCACCAGCACAACCTAGCCCTCCTTCTCTCGTAATTATATAAACACGTTTAATTGCAGACGCAAATTCTTAATGCGCTCGATCAACATCGGATCGACACCGTCCAGGTGTAGATAGGATCTCAAGACACGAGCAATGCGTCAACTGTACGATGACAGACACCGTTTAATCATATATAAAAAACTTTCTAAACAGACAACAAATAACACCTTGTAATAAATAAAAAAATTATTTACGCAGCAGACTTTTCAATCTCGTTTAATATTTTTTTACAATTTTTTCTTCGATGAAAACTACAGTACTTTTCTACATTTCAACGTTTGCAATTAATCATTTGATCTGCATTCAATATTTCATCAATTTCATACTAAATAGGTATATATATATAAACAGCTATTTAAACAGACAACAAATGATACATAGTAATAAATAAAAAATTATTCATGCAGCAGACTTTTCAATCTCGTTTAAGATTTTTCTACAATCCTTTTTTTCCATAAAAACTTCAATTTTTATAATTATTCATTTCATATTTTTAAAAAATTATATATCATGTATTAGAAAAATTTCATATTTTCCTATATTTTATTTCACTAAAAATAAAACAGTTTTTCTTCTTCTTAAAGGTACAACCACATAAGTGCTCGAACAAAAAGTGTTCTTAAATCAAATTAAACCTTACATTTGCTATTAATGTTTCAAAAAGAAAATACATTTTGACGAAGTCTCAACTACCCCATATTTACCGTCGAACCAACGCAACACCTTAGAACCATAACTTTCATTCAGCGAAACTAAGTTCACCGAGAAAATGAACCCTTTGCACGCCAAATTTTTCTTCATTTTCTTTCCAATAACTCCGCATTATTTTAAGTGTTTTCTTAAAATGTACTCACACTTTCTTTTTTACAAAAAAGAGTCACATACACTACCGGCCAAATGTTTGGAATCACTGTGGCATTGCAAGTTGCAGAAGAATTCCCCAAAAAGGTTAGCATTTATAATAATTTTCCAACGAAGTTTTTATCATTCGAATCAATGAGGTAAAGTGCTATTGATCTCCACAATATCAATTTCAAATTAATAAGGAATTAGTGGCAGATTCAATATAAATATAAATTGGCAGGTGATTCCAAACTTTCGGCCGGTAGTGTGATGTTACTTATCTAAGTACAAAAGAAATATTGCAAAATATAACACATATTTAAACAGGCAATTTAAATATGTCGAGTGTGACTCGACATAGGAGTACACCTGTGACTAAAATCGACGTCGAGTCACACTCGACGAAGAAGAGTGCAAAGGGTTAAACAATATCATCCCCTAACGAAACGCCCTGGAAACAATACAGAGGAACGATCGACTTACATCAAAGTGGCGCAGATACAGCACTGGAACTGCCTGATCCTCGTCTTCCTGGTCCTCAACAGGCTCGCGAACTCCACATAGTCTGGTGAATCCAAGGGCCTCGTGAGCGAGGTCCTCTCGTTCACGCGTCTACCCGCGTGCATGATGCACGTTCGACCAACCAAGCCTCACTGGCGAAGAAAGCGGGAGGAAAATGATCGTCGAGGCGTGCCGAAGATCTACTGGCGAACGAGTGAACTCGCCTGGACGACGTCGACGCTTCAGACGAGCTCGTTTTACCGCGGAGGAACCGACGCGAGTCGAACGGAACTTCCGGTCCTCGTTTGACGCACGGTTTGTATGTCAACGCATCGCCGAGGTGAGGCTGGTTAACATCTACACGCTGTACTGGAGAATGTTACCTTTTTTGAGGAATTGCTGGGGACCATTTTTTTGTGGTATTAATTTTTGTGGTTTTTGGTTGCTGTTTGGGAACATGTTTTGTTCAGAGTGTTCTTTGGGTTAGTGAGCAATTTTATTTCAGAGGTTTCTGAGGAAGGAGTAATCTTTATTCGTAGAAGTATAAATAGTTTACAATTATTTGAGAAAATAAAGAATGTAATTTTCTTGAAAAATTTATGGAGTCTGTGAATAAAGGGGAAAATTTTATTAGTGGTGGAGTATGTTTAGGGAAATTAAACACAGAGTTACCTTTGTGACAGAATTATTTAAAAAAATTAAAGAATATAATTCTTTTGAGAAATCTATCATGTTTACGAATAAAGAGAAAAATTTTACGTGGTAATGTGTATTTAGGGAAA
>NW_017100140.1:973361-974104 GCF_001263275.1 Habropoda laboriosa | reverse complement strand
GAAGTATTATTTATAAAAATAGAAAATAATTCTTTTGAAAATGGAATTCTTATCAATGGTACTGTATATTTAGGGAAACTCGAGATAGAATTATTTATAAAAACAAAAAATAGTTCTTTTGAAAAACGTATCATGTCCATAATTAGAGGAAAAAATTTTATAAGTGGCAGTGTATGTTAAGGAAAGCGAAGATTATTTTTATGCCTCTCTTGTGGCAAACACAAGCATATTGCGATGACAATTTTTACAAATAGAGTATTGTACAAGGCATGATCTTGCGCTATCTTCTTGTTACAAATAAATTGAACATGGTACGGTTGAGCCTGAATGTAAGGAGAAACCATGAATGTGGGCAAAGGTAGCTTAACCACAGAAAAGGGGCGATGAAGAAGAAGCGGACAGGCACTCTGGTTCTAACTAGACAAATAGACAATTGTAAAAAGCTGAACGAAATAGAGAACGTCACAAGTGGATGTGTGAAATGTGCTTAAAGACGTGGTAAATTACGAGATAGCTTAGTGCTATCTAATATTTTCCTACAATTCTACTTCAATAAAGATTTGAACGTTCTTCTATATCTCAAAAATTTCGTTTCAAATATTTCCATAAAAAAATTTATTTTTCTTTGGAAATAAATTCAGGCAACGATAAAATCCAAGAGAAAATACTGTCAGAGTTTTCTGCAGACAAGTAGAAACAGAGAAACTGTAAAGACAGTCTCATTTAACACTAGAACGATGGCC
>NW_017100140.1:964440-972825 GCF_001263275.1 Habropoda laboriosa | reverse complement strand
CGATGGCCGGGTCAAAATGGACCCGCCATCGACTTTCCGAAAGTGAATCTTTATCTAATTAAATCACAATTGAAAAATTGAAGTGTACATGCAAAAACTGAACTTTAAAAGTTACAAATGATAATATTTATCAGTGTCGAATATCCACTTCTTTCGGAAAATTACTTATGGGTCCATTTTGACCCAGCCGCAGGTTCTACTGCAGTATCGAGAAAATGACGGAGGAACTAAGAATAATACTCGATCGTAAAAATAACTTGGAATTTTTACACCGTTAAATAAGACTCACATGATCCGATTGATTCAGCCTGTTACCCAAGACAGTGAAAAACCAGATTGGAAAAATCGCAGTCTCGTAAACAGGCTCCTAAGTCGATGATGAAATACGATACGGACAAGCCTAACCCAGATAACTATGATAAATTACCACACACAAATTTCCAAAGCTAACTCTACCAGACAACCATCGAGAGAGAGGGAAGAAAATATAAGTATTCCTCCTTAGATTCTCTAATCGACAAAAATGATCCAAGTTTCGACGAACTGGAGAGCCATAGAGATCGCTGGAACGACGTTGGACAGAGGTTGAACGAGCCGAAGAGAAGTTTCGGAATGGGACCATTAACGTAACACCGGTTAGGGCAACATTCGAAGATAGGGGCAATTAAAGGGGGATTACTGATAAATCAGCGTAAGAACGCGAGAACGGTGAATCAGACGCGTTGACGATCGCCTCTATCGCGATGTACACGCGTTTGTTAGTGCACTCTCGGTTCGAAACATAGTCGACTGGTTCGTGTTATATAAAAGCAATCGTGGATCGACGGCCTGGAGAATGAAATACAAGTCGGCTTCGCGGGTTTTTATTCTGCGGTGCCTATAGAACGAGACGCTGAGAAGGTTCGTGCGTAGATCATCGACACTTTGAACGGTGTGTTGAAGAATCGCGCGCGAAAATTAGTTAGAGGAGACTTTGGTACTCACTGTGCCACGGTTGTTCGTATGTTTCCAGATAAGTTCGAGACGATCGCTGAATGAGGCACTTAGAAGCCAAAGTGATCGAGTCTGTTGAATAAAATTGATTAAGTTTGTTTCATTTATGTTGAGTTAAGCATCAAGTACATGCTTTGATAGCATAATTGGAAGAATTTGAGAAAGGGGAGTTAATCATTTTGGCTTCTGAGTGGTCTAATGTGTGGAAAGGACTTTTGGTGTTTTATGGATGAAGTAGTGTTAATGGTGCAGATCACGTGTCGAAGGAATGCAACGATCGTTAGACGATCGAGATAAGTAGATGGTAATTAACACATCGAGCGAGGGCTTTGCTTAACCACCGGTTAAAATCGTTGTATTTCACTTTAAAATTATACTTGAGAGAAATTTCTGCAATTGAGAAAGTACTCGGTATTTTCAAAAGGAGTGATTTTTACTAGTTGCGGTTTTTGCAAGTTAGATATTATGTGAAGTATTTGAAGTGATTGTAACAGACACATTTTGCAACGTCAATTAAATCTTAAAGATAACTTATTGATGTTGAGTCGTTAAACTTAACTTCTGAAAATTGAGTCATTGACTCAACTGTGAAAGTTGAGTCATTAAACTCAATTTCTAAAAGTTGAGTCACTAACTCAATTTCTGAAAGTTGAGTCACTAACTCAACTTCTGAAAGTTGAGTCACTAACTCAACTTCTGAAAGTTGAGTCACTAACTCAACTTATGAAAGTTGAGTCACTAAACTCAACTTATGAAAGTTGAGTCATTAAACTCAATTTCTGAAAGTTGAGTCATTAAACTCAATTTCTGAAAGTTGAGTCACTAACTCAATTTCTGAAAGTTGAGTCACTAACTCAATTTCTGAAAGTTGAGTCACTAACTCAACTTATGAAAGTTGAGTCACTAACTCAACTTATGAAAGTTGAGTCGTTAAACTCAACTATGAAACTTAAGTCACTAAACTCAACTTATGAAAGTTGAGTCATTAAACTCAACTATGAAACTTAAGTCACTAAACTCAACTTATGAAAGTTGTCATCAAACTCAACTTTTGAAAATTAAGTCATCGAGGGTGTACAATTATCTTACAAAAACTGGAGATAAGTAGTACTTCGTAACATGCATTAGATGCGCGACTCAACGACTCATCTTTCAACAATTCAGTTCACTGATTCGACATTAAAAAATTGTCTGTAAAATTTAATTGACATTGCAAAATTTGTCTATTACAACCACCTCAAACACTTCACTATACAAACAAAACACACTTGCAAATCAGTTACATCAACATTTTCCTCCAAAAACCGAAGACTGTAAATTCTACAAAAAATCCGACCAAAAATTCTACAAAAAGGCGGACGAAAATTAAACGACAACACGAAAGAAATACCGTACGTTTACGCGAAACGTGTTAACAAGATCTCGAACGCTTGGTAGATTCGTAACACTTTGTACGCAGACAAGCGCGAAAATGAATTCACAACCGATTATCCGCGTTTGATCGACGGGAAGAACTGTGGTTTCCGACGCGAGTTCTACCCGCTACTAACTGGCGACAGTGTCTCACGGGGTCGACGGTCAGTAAAAAAGGGATGGCTTATACGACGTATTGTCCGTTTTTATCTCGTAACCTATGCAAATGTGTAACGTAATACGCGACACGAGCCCGCGAAGAGGTTTCCTCCCCTTGGCGGGCTTCTGCCGGCGCATAAATCACGGGAATCGCGCCAGGGGTATCCTCCTCAGCTTTGTTGCAACAAGACGCGCGAAGAATTGGCCTATATGCGTTGCGTAATTCGTCCAGTACGAGATATTCATATCAATGTGGAGAAAGGTACTTAACAATGCAATAGGACTAATCGTCGAACAACTAAGCTGGGTCGTCTGTGACCCGTGATACTCGCGTGCGCAGAAGTTTCGTGGAATATACCAGGTGGTGCAAAAATAACGTCCACCTGGAATGTTTCTGTTATTTGGAATAACATGGAAAAATGTTGTATACGAAAGTTGCACGATATGGAGAGGAGAATAATGTGGTGTAAATATTTTTTACATGGATAGAGGTGTAGATCGTTTTAATCAAGATCATCTCTATTTTTTTAAATGGAATGCTATATTTTTTTATACAACAGCTACTCAACCATTAATTAATAACAGGATTTTTTAAAGTTGAAAATGCACTTAGACAAAAATTTGACAAAAAAATTGATTCTCTGTACGATCAACGTGACAGAATGAACGTGATTATTCGCTATTTTTACAATTGTCTATGTATGAATGGAGTGACCACGTAAAAAGTTTAAAAAACGTTGAAAATAATTTTTTCTCTAGGATTAAATTAACATCGTCGAGAAAATCAACCTCTGTCTGTGGTAATAATTTATTATCGATTACTGGTTAATCCGTGCAGCAAAAATTGTATCTCTTCGAGGCGCGGAGTTCCAACCATTGTTCCTGATTAGGAACGTACATTTCCGCTGGCATACGTTCCAGTCCAGGTGATTCTGGCGATCCACGCTCGTTCGTTCTTTTAGCTGAAACATTGGATACAGAAGAAATCGCGTAAGTGATAACTAAACAGCATCTTGTTCAGGTTAACCCCTTAACCTATGATTTCCTTTCTGACTACGCATCTAAGCGTCAGCCATTTAATGTTTCAGTACTGTATCAGGTAACGAAAGCTAATCTGTTACAGATTAATCACATTTAGGAATCATTGATCTTATAAATTCGAACGAAAGTTAGGATTGCAATGAATTTTTCTTAGTAATATAACTATTTTTGTTACATCTTGACCAGAGTCTCTGCTACGAGTCTGACACGTTGTTGTAGGTTAGGTTAGGTTAAATTAAACTATTTTTCCCCACGTACTCAATCGTTTACGCATGGAAATCGCCTCGCCAGGGTGTCGCAGGAGCAATCTTCCTACTCCCTCGCATCGTCGGAGAACCTCGTTCTTCAACAGATGATCCCGTACGTTCTGAGAGATGATCGAACAACTCGTCACCCATTTCGAGACGTACGCGAAGTCCGTGAGCAACTGCAACGCCCCGTGTTCGCTGGAAAACATTTTTAAAAGAAAAATACAAACTTCTGTTAACTTAAAAAACCAACCTTAACTTAAAAAAATTATTAAAAACAGTTATATTAAAATTTCGATAGTGTTCAAGTCTTGTTACCTTAATCATACTTCTCAGCGTATTTTACTTAGGCTTGTACCTTTTTCTTCTTTTTTTAAATGGAAATGTGAAAGTATAGCTGACGAATTGAGTTCTTTGGATCTGACGAATATCCCAGAAAAGAAAGATATCAACGAATTTGAAAAAAAAAATTAACCCTTTGCGGTCCGAATGGCCCAATTATTTGGCCACTGACAAGAAATACCGTGTAGTTTGCCTTCATTTCAATATTTCAGTGTAATATTAATAAAATATCAAGTTTCACTATAATACGAATGCATAAAAAGTGATTTATTGCGCAATATCTGAAGGTAGAAATTCCTACGTCGAGTCAGACTCGACATAGAAACCCAAAGGGTAAAAGTTTTAGAAAAGAAATCTGCAATTTTGAAGCACCCTGTACACCCATTTCTCCGCTCATTTCGATCGTTTCACACTGCTTCACATGGAATACACGAAGAACACATTCATACCTTCCGTTCGCCGCGTGTATGGGTTCGTCATAGCGAACGGGATTAAAGGATCGAAGGAGAGGATCAAGCGGGGCGATTTACCTGAATTTAATTCGATGCAGGTAGATGTAATCCAGCCACGCCTCGCACATAATTCTCAGGATCATGTTAGACGTCTCGTGGTCCTCGATCACTTCCAGAACCGGAAGCAACACCTTCTCTGTCGAGGAACGAAGGTTGGTTCTCTTTTTAAAGCAGGTGAGAACGGTAGGGTATGTGAAAGGGATTTCCTTTACCGAAATAAGGTTCCACGTAGAGGCTAGCTGTCGTTGGAGCCACGTCGCTACCTTTTCTCCAGTAACTCGATCGTGGAAAGCACATGTGCAGGTTCGCCAAGCTGATCACGCGGCAGATCTTCGCGAGGATGTCTATGCACTGCTTAGAACAGTTCTGCGCAGGTATAATGGAACAGTAGAGGAGATGAGAATCCTCTGAAAGTGTCTGGTGATCATTTACGAAAAGGAAAGAAAGAAATACAGTGAAATATGTGGACACTTGTCAAAATAGAGTAACTTCTTTAGCCGAACGACTTGAGTTTTTTTTTCTTGTTTCAGGAGTTAGAAGGATTAGTTTGCTAGATGACGTGTAGAAAAAATTTGGAAAAAGTTGCAATTTGCGGAATTGCGAATAAAATTGTAAATAAAATTGTTCAGACTGTTTACAACTTTTTTATCTGGGCTTCTAATGAAAATTTCAAACGTACGTTTTGTAGATCTATGTCGATTATACGCACGCTGAAAATTTCATCGAAATCGGTTAACGTTGCTACGAGCTACAAACGGTTAAAGATTGCGAAATTTTCAGCATGTGTGTAGTATAGAAAAGATGCAAAAATCGATCTTCCCTATTTTCTTCGCGATTCCGACTAATTGCAATTTTTTTTAAATTTCTTCTACGCGTCATCTAGTAAACTAACCCTTCAAATTTCTAAAACAAAACTAAATTCGTTTGGCGCAATTTTAAAACAGATACTCTATTTCGGAGAGTGTCCACATATCTCTGTCCTCGACTGTATATTGACAGGAAACTACGAACGATCGAATATCTCAGAAATGACGATAAATTCTGCCTAAATTCACCAGTGAAATAGTGAAATTTTCGAATTTTTCCACCTGCAAACGTTTAAATTTTTATCGAAAATTTCCTTCGAGTATTACAAGGCGACTTCATCAAGCCTCGGCTCTCCATCATTCACCCTCCGTACACTCGAGCAATTTGAAAGTCTAACACGCGTACCTGAAGCAACTCCATGTTGACGTTCACCTCTGACACGATTTTCGCCCTCATCTTCGCGCAAACGTACACCTGCACGCTGACAGTGTCCGTGGACAACGCGTTCGTGTGATCAGCGAGCTAAGGGTACAAGAAGAGATCTCAGAATGTTGATTTTCGTTTAACGAATTCGTTCTGACTAACCTTTAGATAAGAAAGTTCCTCGAGACAGTTCACTATGTCGCCCTTAACTAGAAGAAAGAACACGTGGAGCTCCCACGTGTGAGCTATGATTTTCGCTTCTTGAACGATCCACAATCTGGCGGTGTGAATCGAGTGATCCAAACGATGGAGAGCGACGATCTGCTCTGAGAGAGGTAGCTCTACCAACGGTGCACCGATCACCCATTCTCCGCCAGCCTCGCATTCGTTGCTCAGCGTAACCAGCAACTGGAACAATTCTACGAACATCTGACCTGTGTCGGTCCCCTGGAAATTGTGAAAAAGCAATTTTTTTTATTCTGATTCTCACGTTTCTTGATAGTAAGAATTTGTGCAGACAGTGTGTGTTGGTAGAGGCGTAGGCGTAGGTATAGTCGAAGGAAGAAATGTATAGGGAGGTCTAAATTGGAGCATTAAGTAGCGAGGCAGTTGTAAACGAGATTTTATGCTTTTCAATTGAGACTGAATCAAAGATAAGACACACTTCATACAGCTCTGACTGAGATTTCGAAGCCTCATTCTTCTCAGGTTTCTGTGGATTCACTTGTCGATGTATTCGAATATGAAAGGAGTACAGCAGAAAGGAGGTCAAAAGTGCTCTTAAACCAAATTGGTCTTGCGATGGACCATTCGATAGATTAGTGAAAAAAAACATTTGACATTAAGTTTCAAGTTTTGCTCTGTTCTCCATCTTTAGTGGTACGCAAAAATTTTAAAAAAAATCTGAGCGAACTTAGGACCTCGCTATATTCCTTCCACCGACTATACGTATCGCCAGGCTATAGGTCCTATAGTCGTCCCTAACGATTAAGACGCAGGCCTCAAAGCTGACTTAAACTCCTCTTTCTTTCTCTCTCCTTACTCGCTGACAATCTTAATAATTCACCAAACAATCGCTGTATTATGATTATTTAGGCATTACAGAACTTAATTTCCCCTAATTTTGTACGCGAAAATTTTGAAAAAAATCTGAGCGAACTTAGGACCTCGCTATATTCCTTCCACCGACTATACGTATCGCCAGGCTATAGGTCCTATAGTCGTCCCTAACGATTAAGACGCAGGCCTCAAAGCTGACTTAAACTCCTCTTTCTTTCTCTCTTCTTACTCACTGACAAATTTGATTCTTCACTAAACAATCGCTGTGTTATGATTATTTTGGCATTAGAGAACTCTTAATTTCCCTTAATTTTGTATGCAAAAATTTTGAAAAAAATCTGAGCGAACTTAGGACCTCGCTATATTCCTTCCACCGACTATACGTATCGCCAGGCTATAGGTCCTATAGTCGTCCCTAACGATTAAGACGCAGGCCTCAAAGCTGACTTAAACTCCTCTTTCTTTCTCTCTCCTTACTCGCTGACAATCTTAATAATTCACCAAACAATCGCTGTATTATGATTATTTAGGCATTACAGAACTTAATTTCCCCTAATTTTGTACGCGAAAATTTTGAAAAAAATCTGAGCGAACTTAGGACCTCGCTATATTTCTTCCACCGACTATACGTATCGCCAGGCTATAGGTCCTATAGTCGTCCCTAACGATTAAAACTCAGGCCTCAAAGTTGACTTAAACTCATCTTTCTTTGTCTCTCCTTACTCAATTACTTAGACACTAAAACTCACCTCTGTGGAAGAGGATTTCGATTGATACTTGAACGCAGACGTGTAAGCTAATCTAAACAGATGATCCCATTCGGTAATAGTAGCATGATAGCCGAGTGCATCGCAAAGATTCTGCAACGCTGGTCTCACAGTTTGGGGCACTGAAATTTTTTAATCCTTATATCTACATAAACACAACATCTTCAGATGAATTTTTAACTCGTACCATGATTCCTTTGGATGAATTGACTTAACCAATCCTTCAACTGTTGCGCTCCGTGACTGTGACGAGTGGCGAGTGCCTCCGGAGACCACCAAAGGACCACATGATCCAAAATGCCGGACAGCGAGCCCCACGCGACTTCCTGATAATAATTCTTCACCTTCTTTATCGCGCTGCTTCTCAGCTTCTTCTCACCTTGCACGAATATTTTTCATAGGGTTTTTTAAACCACAGGCGAAAATGAGGAATTATCGAATACAAGTTTTATTCGGAAAATCGTCGAGAAGTATTGTTCGTTGCTAACTTAAGTCAGAATTTAGCATGATTAGAAAATATTTTTGTTACGAATAATTAGTATCGATTATTCAAATTTGTTTCCTTTCTTATGATCTATCACGAGACATTTTTTTGGAAGGATTTTTTCGTTAAACCGAAAA
>NW_017100140.1:959751-964392 GCF_001263275.1 Habropoda laboriosa | reverse complement strand
TTTTTCCACTAAAATTACAGTAGTTAAGTAAATGAATTATAGAATACAGTAGAAATGCTGAGAGAATTACCATTGACACTCTTCAGCGCGTCGATGCCCAACAATTTAGGCGAAACTTCTTGCACGATGTTCAACAATCTGACCACCTGTTCATTCTGAGTATTAACTAAAGCTTGTATGCTCTCGATGTTCGAAACCTCCACTTCTTTCTTCAACGCGAAGCTCTCGAGTGGCGGTGTTAAGTGTCTCGTGAGGGCTCTGCATTGTATTTCACATGAAATCGTACGAAAAGAATGTTTAACTTAGCCTTAACCCACTTTTCTTCAAAATTGAACTTATACTACTTAAAAAAGAAGAGAAGAAAAACAGCTCAAATTTTATTTGCCTCGTTTCTTCTTTAACGGTATTAACAATTATTACCACGTAACAAAAATTGAACATGTTCACAATTTCAGGAACGTCGAACGAAATTATTAACGTTCGCCAATATTTTTGAATAAACTCAAAAGCGAACCTTTGTAAATGGAATTTAAAAGAAAAACTTGCAACTTAAACGAAGAAACGAAATTATTAACGTTGGCCAATATTTTTGAATAAACTCAAAAGCGAACCTTTGTAAATAGAATTGAAAAAACAATCTTGGAACTTGAAAAAAAGAAAAGGTTCAGATATTTCCAACAAACAGTTATAATAAAAACTGAATCGTGCAGAGTGTTTCAAATTCCTTCTCCACTTGGACCCGCTACTTGGCACGTGAAACGAAAATTTTCATCGCACAAACCGATAGATCTCGATACTCGAATTTTCAGAGACATCAGCGTCTCCCGATATCGTCGAAGTGGGCTCGATCTTGTCGCGAGGCTCGTAATTCGCTAAGAGACAATCGATCAACTCGTGACACGACTCTTCAGCTTTGTTTTTCGCTAACATCTGAAACGAAGTAACGAATCGTCTGTGAAAATTGAACAAAAGTACAGAGCCATTCGAGAAGATTATTCTTATCTCTAAAATAATATCCTCGACTTTGTTTCCAAGTGTTCCTTTTTCTCTACCTGAAGTATTCGAGTAACGGACATCTTCTTCATCGGCTCCAACATGGCCGGGCAGTCGTTCTGAAAGACGTTGACCGAGTTGTCTGAAACGTCGATGTTCATGTCCAGGATATCGTTGTAGATGTTCACCAACCTGCAATCATTTTGAAATTGAAATCAACTATAGTCTTACTTCTTTTCCTATAGTCTTACTTGTTACTTCGTTTTTCTTAAGGAAATTGTCACGGAACATTCTTCACAATGAAAGGACATTTCAGAATTATCAGATCGTCCCGTAAGTTCGAAAGCGAAAAATATATGAATGAAAATCCGAGGAAATTCTGTAGCGACGATATTGTTTTCGTTGAAAAAAAAAGTAGGTAAAATTTGTGGAATGAGAAGCTTACTTTTGTTTTTGTTTTTTTATCAAATTTAGAGGTTCGTTGGAAGTATTCATCTGAATGATAAAATTCGATACGAACTCGTGGGATGACCTAGTATAATTAAAGAAAATCCAAGGAAATTGGAAATAATGGTCTTACCAAAGGAAAGGAAAATGGGAAAAATTTGTGGAATGAGAAGAAACCTACGTTTTTTTCTTTTACAAAATTTAAAGGTTCGTTGGAAATATTGATCTGAACGATGAAATTCGACAGGAACCTAAAATTATTTCTTTCTATACTCTTCGCCTGATCTCGTTCAAGGGCTACGTACAAACTTAGGCGAGACACAGAAAAATCGATTCTTTTTCCACAAAGGTTGAAAGAATTTTGGAAGAATTATTCCCGGAAACGAATTTGTCTCTGTATGCGAAAGTAGCTTGAAATTCTGACAAAGAAGAAGATTCGACTTTTTGTCGATCCACGTTAAATTCGTTCCAACATATTTCTCTCTTCGACCCACGCGCGATACGAGATTTACATTTGTCAAAATATTTCTTTCGTTCGTTTACAAGAGGACGTTCTTCAATTCCGTGGAAATAAATTGAGAAAGAACAAAGTATAGGATTTGTCGTAGGTAGCCCTTGGCGAACGTTCGACGATTTTTCACCTAAAGATGATCCTGAGCAGTTGGTCGCTGTTGCAGTCGACGATCTCGTTGATCAGATTGCGATTGAATCGCGCGAGTACGTTCAGCTTCCGTTTCAGCAACGTGAGGAAATGACGGATCTTGTATCGGTAAATCGGATGTGTGGTTAAGTTGATGGTGCAGATCGATCTGTATTGTTCGGTCGCCTCCTCTAGATCGTTCGCGACTCCTTTGCATACCTGCATATGGAGGGAATTAGTAACGCGACAGGCGACTCTTTGTCAGAGTCGCAAGAGTGACAGAAGGATTTCAATGGGGTTTCTCGTTGGAAGGGCAAGTTTCTTTTAACATTAGCGGATCTACTGTGCCCGAAGAATCTCCGGGAGTCGAAATTGTCCAACGGCCGGAGCAAATGGAAGATGAAACTTAGGTCGTTGCTTCTTCAGATATGAAACAGAGAGTGAGAGAGGGTTGAGATGGAACAGAGAGTGAGAGAAGGAGAGAGGAAGAGAAGAAGAGAGGGAGAGATAGAAAGAGAGGATGAGAGTGATGAGATGAAACAGAGAGGGAGTGAGAGAGATAGAGAGAGAGAGAGAGAGAGAGAGAGAGAGGATGAGATGGAACAGAGAATAAAAGGAGAGAAGAAGAGAGGGAGAGATAGAGAGAATGAGAGTGATGAGATGAAACAGAGAGTGAGAGGGAGAGAGTGAGACAGAGAGAGATAGGGAGAGAGGGATGAGATGGAACAGAGAATAAAAGAAGGAGAGAAGAAGAGAAGAAGAGAGGGAGAGATAGAAAGAGAGGATGAGAGTGATGAGATGAAACAGAGAGGGAGTGAGAGAGATAGAGAGAGAGAGAGAGAGAGAGGGAGAGGGAGAGAGAAAGATGAGATGGAACAGAGAATAAAAGGAGAGAAGAAGAGAGGGAGAGATAGAAAGAGAGGATGAGAGTGATGAGATGAAACAGAGAGTGAGAGGGAGAGAGTGAGAGAGAGAGAGAGAGATAGGGAGAGAGGGATGAGATGGAACAGAGAATAAAAGAAGGAGAGAAGAAGAGAGGGAGAGATAGAAAGAGAGGATAAGAGTGATAGGGAGAAAGAGAAAAATGAGATGAAACAGAGAGTGAGAGTAAAAGGAGAGAGAGAGAGAGTGATGAGATGAAACAGAGAGTGAGAGAATGCGAGAGGAAGAGAAGAAAAGGAGAGAT
This sequence comes from Habropoda laboriosa, assembly GCF_001263275.1. Taxonomy (NCBI): domain Eukaryota; kingdom Metazoa; phylum Arthropoda; class Insecta; order Hymenoptera; family Apidae; genus Habropoda; species Habropoda laboriosa. The sequence goes on along the minus strand of NW_017100140.1, from coordinate 961,126 downwards.
AGAAAGGAAGGATGAGAGTGATGAGATGAAACAGAGAGTGAAAGAAGGCGAGAGGAAGAGAAGAAAAGGAGAGATAGAAAGGAAGGATGAGAGTGATGAGAAGAGAAATATCGAGATAGTGAGGGAGAAGGAAAAAGAGAGAGAGGTGAGGGGGAGATAGAGAGAGCGCAACGTCTCTATATCCAATCGAATTTTAACAGGTTGCACGAAGGTGTCCCCCCGGTTCTCGAGGAAGCTATCGCATTGAATGGACTAATTTTAACAGTAGAGCATCACGACTACACGGTCGTTTAATAATGAGAAACTAAACTGCACCCCCGGAACTTGGCCGTGACAAAGTTAGTTTCGCACCTCCAGATCACAAGCCTGTGCGTCCGTAATGTCCCGGATGATTAAGGCTACGCGTTCCATCAGTTTGCCCATTCTCTGTACAAGCGTCGACGAGTCAGCGAACCATTTCTCGAGGATGCCACTCGGTGGTGGCAGCCACTTGCAGATATTCGCTCTGTAATTAGTATCCATACGGGAGGAATTCAAACCCCTCGCCTATGCTAACGTGTCACCGAAAAATCAACACCACCGCCACTTGTCCCTCTTCTCTTTATCGCTCATCGTCGTCTATCCGTGTCGTTCAGCCGTTAAAAACACGTCTCTGCACACCTTCTTCAATATCACCGAGAACGCGTATATACATCTTTGGAAAGTAGTTACGCGTACGGGACGAACGCGATTTCTGAAGCTGGGCGACAGTTAAAAATTCGCGCGTTTCGAACGATCTCGCTGGATGGTCTATCGATTGTGTGTGAAATAACCTGGCAATGGTGATGGGCTTTAGTTCGGTGATACTTCGTAGGAAAAGATCATCGATCGAAAATGGAGAAACGTCGGTGTTGCGAAAGTGTAGATGGAAGTAAAACTAAACGGGGTTTTGTTCGATGCTAAACTAATCGAGTGTAAATTGAGTGGTGTTGCCACGGGAACGCCTGACGCATGGCAATCCTGCGTGTGTATGTACTGTTAAACAAGAATTCATAGGTACAACTGTTTCAATTTTCTTTCGCATGTTATACATGTATACATTATATTATAACTGTGATTCGTTCGCGTTTCTGTGGAACGATTACGTGAGTTTTACGATCAATCGTACAATCAACGCTACTTGATAATACGATAAAGGGAAAAGTGTAGTTTTTATCTTATCAGCACTGCACTTAGTTTCATTTGACACGAATATTATATTGGACAGACTTGCTGTCTAGTGATTTCTATCACAGGTTGGGCAATCTACGGCTAATAATCACCGCAATAGTATACGACCGAAAAGGATTTCTTTAAAACACGATTTTTATATAATATATATATATAAGGAAGCACA
>NW_017100140.1:940914-959369 GCF_001263275.1 Habropoda laboriosa | reverse complement strand
TATACAAATCTACAATTGATTTTACAATAATATATGTATTAGATTGGCTGTTCATTCACTAATCGTTTCTTTTCCCTTTTCATTTTATCCCATTGTAATTCTAACATATCATTTTGTCCTTTAGTACGATTATACCTGCAGTAAAATAAGTAAAGCAAATATTGTGAAATGATTTTATCGACAAATCATAATTAAACAGTACTTACTGTCGATATTCTGAACGTGCAGTTGACATTAAGATTGTCATTATATTCCATGTACCTGGTACATCATGTACTGGTACCAAATGGCTAGCCACTAGAATGTGTCCAAATACTTTTTTCTTCAATATTCCATATATTTTAAACACCTTGTGTTTATTCTGAAAAAGAATTTATGCAAATTAATGCAACTATTTAATTAAAGTAAATAAACAGAAACGTGTAACCTAGAAACGAACAAACCTCTTACCCAAATTGCACAATATGTACCATCTGAATTCTTGATGTATATATCATTAACATTTAAATTTCTGAAACTAACAGGAAATTCTGAATTATTTCCGCGTGTTAAAGATGAAAGAATAGCATACGTTTCAGTATTTGGAACAAGTTCTCCTAATGTTTGTATTGTTTTAATGCCATTTTCCTTGTAATCTTCGAAAGAAATAAACGTAGAAATATTCTCCACTAACATAGGAACGTGTGGAATACCGTTAAACAACAAATTATTACGTGTTCCTAAAGAAATTTTCCAGTTTTCAGAGTGATATGCTCTTTTCATTGTGCAGTATGTACATCTGCATATTCAACATTCTAAAATTACTATTTAGTAAGATTATCTTGTTACCAATGTAAAACATGTACTAAAATAGTTTATAAAACATATATTATTTTTGAAACCAACACGTTAATACTATCATAAAAAAAAACGATTTTATCTAAGATAGTTATTATCAAATTATATAACATACGTAGTATTGCTTACTTAAATTATTTATACGTAGTAATCATAATATAGTATACGTAGATATTAAAATTCGTTGAAATTTAATTTAAACTTGTTATTCATATTTAATGTTATAGTTTTATAGAAGATTATAACAACCGATCTTTGAATTTTTTGTTTCGCAAAGTTGGTTATAACTACTGCTGGGATGCAGTGATGCCAAGCCCCCCACTATGCCTACCGTCGTCTCCCACTATACCGTCCTTGTGCTCTCACACAAGTGTAGCGGTAGCTCTGTCCGTGTGCGAAGCCTGTTCGGCTCTTTCCGCCAAATATCTACGTCACCACGTGACGCCCGAGCAACCTGAGCGCATGAGTAAGAATTAGGAGATTCCCTTTGAATCTCGGTGAGACGCAGTGTTTCGAGTATATGGGCGTTCGGAACAAAAATCATAATTTCTAAATTAATCAATTTTTGACCTAAGTTCAAATTTTATCAAAATCCTCGGGGGACAGGTATGTAGTCTCCTTGGTAAGTGCTTTGCACATCAATATTTCTCAAACTTTTCAGCGAAATGAAAAGTTAGAAAATGAAATTACAAAATAATTAAAAATAAAATGTAACACCGACGCACAGCGTTTTGACCAATGGACAAAAATCAGAAATTCAAAGTGTAAAATTTAAAAATTTTTTCATTTTAAGATGTTAATAACAAACCATAGTTTGTAATATTGCCTATAATTTTGACTGAATACGTCCATTTGTTGTTAAAATTAAGACGTGAAATTTGCTCCATTAAAATCAGTGTATTTTTCAAATATGTGCCATTCACAGACCATTTGTGTTTTTGATTTGATTTTTATAGGTTGTCTTTAGTACCTGAATACCTTTGAAGCTGACAGAGAATTTTAATACAATAGTAATAAATTTTCCAAATTTTTATCAAATTTAACGAGACTTTTAAAAAAAGTACCGAGTAATACCTCTGTGATTTTTTGTATATTAATTTTGAACATATAAATCTTTATATTAATGTCAAATTTAACTGCTTAAATTTGCTTAAAATAAAGAAAATTGTCAAAATTGTTATTGACGCGTTGAGTATTCTAGCGTCCTATCCTACTTATTTTAATACGTTATTTAACTACCTAATGAAAATTACAAAACAAAAATAAAAGAGAAATTTTGAATGTATACAAGATTATGATATTTGTCTCTGAAACCCCTGTGTGCGAAACGGCCGTTACGATTTTGCCGGTATTTCCGCGAAACTGATGAACAAATTTTTCAAACAAAAGTTAATCAGTATTCAGTTGACAATAAATCGTGTTAATGAAAATTTACAAAAAAGTTTTTATTCGATAAAAAATAAAGATCACTACAATTTTTTTAAATGAAACCATATATTTTTTTATGTGCCAATCAGTGCATATTTGAATTCTCTTCAAAAAATTATGAAAGAACTTAGGTCGAAAATTGATTAATTTAGAAATTATGATTTTTGTCCCAAACGCCCATATACTCGAAACACTTTGTCTCACCGAGATTCAAAGGGAATCTCCTAATTCTTATTCATGCGCTCAGGTTGCTCGAGCGTCACGTGGTGGCGTAGATATTTGGCGGAAAGAGCCGAACAGGCTTCGCACACGACAGAGCTACCACTACACTTGTGTGAGATCACAAGGACGGTATAGTGGGAGACGGCGGTAGGGCATAGTGGGGGGCCTAGCGCCAACGATTGTGGTATCACTGCTGGGATGTACCTTTTATTGAAATGCGATGTTCTTGTGTTCGTATATATTTTGTAGAAGAACGTTAATAATTAGGTAGGTAAAACTAATGAAATTACAATACTGAATGTCTCTTTTAGTAAATATTCGTTACTCAAGTATCTAATAATAATAAAATATAATTTATATTAAAAAATTATATCTTAAAAAACAATTAAAAAAAAAAATCTTTGTATTGTTCGGACCTTATGCAACATTTTGTTTCGTGATTTGATAATAGTCCTTTTTTGTTTATATGTCATCAATATTATTGTCGTCAATTTACTTTATATTTATGTGTAGTAAGCTGCTATAAAAATGGAGGAATATGTAAAACCACCACCTCCTTTATTTGAAGGTGAAAATATAAGTAATAACTGGAAAATTTGGAAAAAAAATCTTATGGCATACATGAAAGCAACCAATTCTTATAGTAAACCAAACGATGTAAAAGTTTACATTTTAAGAAATTACATAGGAGAATTTGGTCAAAGAGCTATTGATAAAATTGTATCAAAAAATCCCAACTGCTTAAATAACATGGGTATTTTAATCCAAAAACTAGATGAACATTTTAGTAATGAAGTCCAAGAAAGATATAAATTTTTTACCTCTCAGAAAAGCACTAATGAATCTATCATTACTTATATCGATAATTTAAAGGTATGTTAGTTTTAAAATGCTTTTCTGTATTTTTTTTAAATCTATAAGCAACTAAATTTCTACTTTCTTTTTTCTAGAAAAAAGCAAACTCTTGTAATTTTGGAACCATGGTGAATAGTTTAATTCGAGACAAAGTACTTGCAGAAATAAAAGATAAGCAACTTATAGAGAAGCTACTCTATATAAGAAATCTTGATCTGTCAAAGTTAACGTCAATATGGTTGGAACATACCATACAAAAACAAAACCAACTTAGATCAAATCAAAAAGACAACACTTTCAATATTAAAGAAAATCAGAATAGCATTACTAACAGACCAAAAAGTATACTACATAACAGACCTTGTTGGAAATGTGGCCAAAGGCATCCTCTAAGAGCCTGCCCTGCTTGGGGTTTTAAGTGTGAAAAATGTAGTTGTTACAATCATTATACATCACATTGTCAAGGTCTAAAAAATGATAACATACAATCAGTGAGTATACATAGTGTTTAGTATTGTGTATCCAGTACTAAGTTTGCCTTGTTACTTCATTATTACAATGTTGTTTTTATTAATTTCTAAAGGGAAACATTAATGCTAATATAAATTTAGGAGAGGAACAATAGGTCAAGCGATGAGACAGAAATAAAATTTTGGCTATATATTTATATCTGTATTTTTTATTTTTCATTATTATACAACATTCTACTTTATAATAATTGATGGAAGAAGGTCAAAGGGAGTAACTAACAAATTTTTTTATAGGGTCCTAGTGCTCCACTACCAAATTTCCAGCAGTTGTATCCAGATTTGAATAACGATTCGGTATGATGACAAATTTTATATTTACATAAATAAAAAATAACTAAACTATATTTAAATGATGCTCTTTACAGAATAAGGCATGGTCATGGGTTGAAGAACCAAAAATAAAGATAAATGAAAATTTACAAAAGAGTGAAGCACCATTGGTAAGTAGATTTAAAAATATTTGTATTTCAATATATAACTAAATAATTTAACTAATCATTTAAGTAATTAATATTTAACTAAATTCCTTTTCAAAGGAGTCTCCGAAAACAGGGTCTGCTAGAAATAAACAAGAGAAAGATTCTTGTCATGTGTCGTAAAACAACACATCAAATGCTGTGAAAATTTTTAATGTTATATTTTAAACATAATTTTATTAATATTTAACACTAGAGATTCTAAAAAGAAGAAAATAATCATTAGTCAGAAACAAAAAATTGTATGAATAATCACGTGTTATGTATAACGGTAAATAAATTTTAATTTTTACGTTTAACGTTATTACATTGGTCCCTAAAGTGTATTAAAATTAATCATTATGAACATGAAAAGAAACAAATGGCACGTTAGATAGGGATTACAATGGATAAACTTTCCCTTGTCATCAGTGAAAACTAAAGCTAGATGTGCATAATTGCAATAATTCCCTGTCCATCCTTAATTAAAAAATCATTCGATTTATTTGCTTTTGTTTTATGCGAATCATACGTTATATAACATTTTTTAAATGATACATACAACTTATTAATAAAATAAATAAAGCACTAATCTCTTTGGTATGAGACTCACATAATAATTGCAATTAAAAATGTTATATAATATTTTACCGTCAAAAATACGTTCGCTTTTACATTAAAAATTTGTTATGTATTTATTTGCCGAAGGTACGGCAATTTTGTTAATTACTATAGTGCTTTGCAACAAATTTGTATAATTGTGTGAAAAGTATAATTTGTTTCATTATAAAATAATCTGTCATGATATACAGAAATACAATAAATAAACGCATTGTAAATTCTATGATACATTAATTGGGTACTGCATGTAAATCGACCTACTTTTGGCCGTTTGAAAAATTACACAGAATTATGAATTCATTATTTCAAATAACATTTCCAAGACATCTTGTTGTCAACTGGTTTATAAAACAAATTTTTAATTTACTTTACTAAATCACAATCAATTGGTAATGCTTAGGCAATAGTTATGTGTTAATAACACTACTCTTATAAAAAATAAAATCAACTGTGATATAAAATCGAGCATCAAATGTAGACAGATGTTAAAAAAGTATTTTAAAAACAGCTTTGTAATTATTATTTACCATTTATGTTAAAAGATATTAGCAACAGTAACAGTAAAACATGTTCAAAATGTTACTACAGAGAAACTCGTGTAAACATGTACTATAAAAATCTATAAAAATACGCAGTAAAAATTATAATATCTGCTTTTGAATAAGCATATTATGCATACTTCATATGTATGTCTTATGATGAGTATAAAGTCTTTTATAAATGAAAGACTTCAATGTCAATGGCATTAGTAAATATGCGCAATATGTTAACTAACATTTGTGAATACGATATATCAAACCTATACTTATATAAATGTATTTATAAAATATCAAATGAAAAATGTATGGTGAAAACATGCTTCCAATAAGCAGTATAAAAATTGTATAATTTTAAAAAATTGTTATATCTTTATCATGTCCATTAATGATATACGTAATTCATCTGAAAGTGTTCCAACTGGATGGAATAAAGGTAAATATGTGACATTACCTCCACGCAAATTCAACTGCTAATAGATCCTTCATATTACTGAAAATGTATCGAAATGTTGCATAACTTACTGTCATTCTTAACAATGATAGATACATTTCTACTTACACAAGAAAGAAAGGTACATAAAAAAATGTAAATGGTAACTTTCTAGATTCCTACTGCAAAACTATAAAATGTATAAATATTATTATATGTAGTTTTTAGTATACTGGCAAGACGCACGATCATGAAATAATTTGAATCAAGTTACGGACGGATCTTGACTAAAATTATCTATATCTGAAGAAAGCATAAGTTTGTTTAAGGTATAAGGTGGTCTTTTTGGTTTTGGTGGAGGAGTGGGTGGCTTTGTATGAATGTCAAGATCGTCTGTAGGGGTTGGAAGCTTGCTTTTTGGCCATTGGCCTGAAGACCGGTTAAAATTGTTTAAACTACCTATTCCACAATGATGAACAGGTAATTCTTCTGGAAGATTACAGTAATCAGCTTCACGGGTTTTCACAGGTAAAGGTGGTGGTGGATCATCTTCAGATGCTGTGCTATCTGTAGTGCCAATACTATCCCTATTTCCTTTTCCTAAACTACTTGAATCCATTCCGTTATTAATATTTCTTAAATAATGTTGAGATTGCCCAGATAAACTTTTATTATTATTATTTTTATTTTTTATTTTTCAACACTAATTATATCGTAATATTACCTCTTGGCGAAGTTCAAATATTGGTGTAGTAGGAAAACTGGACATTAGTGGAGTAATAGGAGTCGATGTATTTTGCGATACATCTGTAGTAGTATACCACTGACTCGTTGGTTGATCAATTTTTGTTGATGCAGCTGAATCACTTTTACGTGAACTCCTTCGTTTTGTATCCTTCTTCTTATTTGTCCCTGGACTTGGACTTCCTAATGCCTTTTGCAGGGATGCCGTCGACAATATGTGTGAGCGTATTGAAGCGTTTCTGTACAATAATACATATTATTAAAAACTAGCTTAATTTTATATGAGCACTTAAGTAACTATGATAGTGCTAATATTATACTGATATAATAGCTCATTATTTACCTATTTAGCATAATAACCAGTTGTGTTATTGAAGTTGTTTTACCCCGGGACAAATATGGTAATATAACAAATAATACAAAATAATATCATGCAGAAAAAGAACAGAATAGAACAGAATAATGAGGAAAAGTAATATGTACAGATATAATTTTTAAAGCATATATGTACATATGTGGCATTTGTAATACTTTTTCACTATTTCCGATTAAAGAAAAATATTTATTCAATACCAAAAGCTAATAAACATTTTTTAAAAACATCTTATTACACTAAATAATATTGTTAAAGAAACAAATACTTTCAACGCAACAAACTAGTTAATATATTAGCCACAATATGTATAAAAACGTTAAATAAAGCATAAATAAGAATCTGTTAATATACATACACATGTGTACATATACAAAAATTGCTAGGTGCGGAGAAAGGATAATAGGATATTATGCTTATCGGATCCGACGGCAAAATTCCTGAAATTATACATAAATTATTCTAATATTCATTTATAATACGAATACAATATAGAATTAGAAAAACATTTGTTAACTGGAATTTAGCTGAATTTCTCTTTCTGAAGTCAACAACTGTTTCGTAAATAATTTGTTTAATGATGTCATTTAAATCGCATTAAAGATAGAGTACCGAAGGTAAATAGTAACAATCTAAATAATTAATATAAAATAGTTTAAATAATAGCGTAAAATAGAAAGAAACTACAAAAGTTAATTAACGCTAAAACTATTTCAGCACATCATCATTCTAATGTGTGTTTACCTTGACAAACTGACGTTTTGGGTACCAGATGAAGGTGTACTGTTGTTAAAATTGAATGATGCGAGCGACTTGAACGTTGCAACTTGGGATCTTGTAAGAGAGGATACCCTGGAGTGAGTTCCACAGCTGAACGAGATAATTGCAAAGTAACCACGTAACATTATAATAAAAGACTATAATATGGAGAAACTTAAATAGGATGTTTTTTGTTTGTTCTTACATAAAATATGTGTTACAATTTTTGAGCGATTTTTATTTTTACATGCAATGTTTTGTAATATAATACAGATAATGTTTTAAAACAAATCTGATTACAATCCCATACCAAAGCTAATGTATTTTTTAATGTCACGATAACACATGAACAAAAGTAGTGTTAGTACAAATTCTGGCGATATATGCAGCAGGTAATAATTACAAAAATAAACATACACAAAATACTTACTCAGAATTCATTATACTTGATTCGGACAATCGATGATTTTCGCCTCTCGAAGCTTGATGTCTTCGCATTGTAACAGATTGAGTTAAATTTTCAATTTGTAAATCACATGTCTGTAAACCGTGCATATAAGTAACTTCATACGAATTCGTTTTAACACAATGGTTATTGATATCTCAAACTTACTCTTTTTCCATACTTCGCCTCTACTTGGTTTCGCATCGACGCAAAACATTGTTCTAAACGTTGATGAAATGGAGTCAATTCAGAAGGTGCGCGTATTTTATGTAATTGAACCCCAACACTTAACAATGGAATTTGTTCAGCAATTAAGCCTTCTAACTTGAGAAGATCGGAACTTTCTTCTGGATGAGAATTGCGATATTCAGGATTGAGAAATGCTTTCTCGTAATTATCTATACCACCCATTACCGCTGGGTCTAATATACCACTGAGTTTCATGCTAAGGAGACTCAGTGGAAGGTTATGGTCAGCCTTGTGTGCAAAAATCAAATCTCTTAATGTAGTGCTTGTAGCTTCCATTGTTTCAATTGCATTACGAAGAGGACTGACTAAATAAGTTTCACTAGATGTAACAGGAAAGCATCTAAGAATGCCCGGTAAAGGATGACTCGTGACGAGTACTGTCCTTTCTAACCATAATGAAGCAAATTCATTATTGGTAACATTATTTATTTCTTTTTCTTTATCGCCAGAATTGACAGTAATCAAACTTAAATCTTTCTTTGGTGCTGGTCTTGAGAATCGAAAACGTTGAACATCATTTACTCGGTGATATCTTAAATACAATTGTAAAGGTTTTAAATATTATTACGAAAATTTAACAGATTATTAAATTGCATTTTACCTTAACACTGCTTCTGCTGTTATAGGTTTTCCACTAAGTCGATGTCTTTTTTCATCCATTAGCGGATCTACCCTGTTAATTTGAACATATTGATGATTGGATTCTAGCATTTCTGGAGAAGGAGGGGACAACTTATTCATTTGTTCTGCATTTGGTAATTGATTTAATGTTCGAGAACAAAAATCACTGAGACGTTCATATTCCTTTCCGCGATAAACAAATATCTATGATAAATTAATAATAATTAATGATCAAATAATTAATTGTAAAACAAAACAACTTTTCACGAAATACCTTATTCTGTAGAAATGCCGGGTGACCTCGACCATAATATGCAACTCTAAAATATTCAGGCTCAGGCCTTAATTGTTTTATTATTGAGTCATAAAACTTAGCCATACGCTTTAATAACACCGAAAGTTGCAAGTAATCAAATGTCTCTTCTTCATATTGCGTAATTAATTCTTTACATACTGCAAGTGCACATTCCCACATTTTACCCTTGTCAAAATATTCGATCATGTCATTATATAATGCTTCCTTTAATTCGCGATGTGTTTGACAGGATAAATATCTATGTGATCTTAAAAGCGGTGGTAACGGCTGATCACTCCATGCCAATAATTGACTATGAAGTTTCAATGAATATGCTGCTTCAGTGTAATTATCACATTCTAAATGCAGATCGCAAAGTTTATTTACGTATCTATAAAATAAACATGTAATTTAGTATTAATATCGATAATTATTATGTTTTGAAGATAAGCAAACCAAGTTTGTTTTATAAAATTGTTAATTATACATATATATACCTAATATACATTTCTTTTCTATTTATCTCAGAGTAAAATTCTAGCAAATTTACAATACATAGCATTCTATGTTCCTGAGACTCAGCGTGAATTATATCACGATACTGTAATAGGCGTTCCATAAGTTTTGCTACTGTATCAACAAAGCGTAATCCTTGTTCTCGCATAGTTGAATGTTTTTCACAAAGGTTACCCATTACTTGAATCCAAAGTAAACGAAATTGTTCATCTCCTCTTCCTCCCTCGACCTATTATAATACTATGTAAATGTAATTGTTAAACCAACAAATATATTAAGTATTTTTATCATATCATACCAATATGTCTAATTTTGCAATCATTTCATTTTCATATTCCGTGAAATTAGCTTTCATATGAGCAGGATCACGTTTTGTATCACCGTATCCTTCTACAATACGTGAACTATAAAATTCGCACTGCATCATATCAAAAAATATAGGTATAGTTGCTTTTCTTAATTCACTTTCTGGAATTAATGCCATCTCCAAGATGGCTCCAACTAAAGCAGGAACAAATAATATTTTATGTTGCCCCAAATTAAACCACATTGATCGTATTTCAAACGCTGTTTCTCTATAAAGAAAATAAACTTTTGTACGAATTATACATTTAAAACAATAAATAAAATAAACATGCTAATATTAATGTACCTGCGCATATCATTGTAACGCGAAACAATACGATTGCGTTTTGATGGTGTGAATATCTCTAACTGTAAAGCTGGCTGGGTCAAAAACGCAATTGCACAATGAAAAAAGTTAGACCAAGCTTGCTGTTCGAAATCAATGAAGAAATAGTCCCTAATTGTACCCGAGAAATAACGCAATGATTTTAAAATTATACTATTTTGAAGCATAATCATTTCACACCAATCTCTTGGAAACACACTTTTTGATACTAAATCTTTAAATACTAATAGTATTTCCATAAGGAAATCAAGCAAATCAAATTTAGTTCCAAAGTGATTTATATAAATTTCATAATGTTGTTGTGTCATTTGTCTGAAATATATATTTAACATTAAATGTTATTTTCGTTTTCCACAAAATTTGGAATTTTTATATTTTACCTGAACATTGCTAACATGACTGAAACTAAATTTCCCACTAATGGATTTTCTCTATCCATCGATATAACCGTTTGTATGATGGTTCGCAAGGCAGTGAGCATAATTTCCTTTACATCCTGCACAGTGCTTTCTATATCTTTCCTAAATGTTAATTCCAAGATGTCGGATAATATCCTGACACACAATTCTACCTACATTAACATAAGATACAAACATGTTTCTCATCATCTTTGTAGTTTGTTCATAATTATCCTTGTAAAAATAATTAGAAAAAAAGAAAAATTAAACAATGTTACAATAAACACCATTCCTGAAAATCTAACATAAAATACTTATCATAAGTAGATCAGTGTACTTCACATATCATTAGCAATCACCGTGCCAATAATCCAAAATTTACTTGCAAGTAACACGTTCGAATTCACCATGTATATTTTAACAATTACCTCTTCAGAGTAGCCACGGTGCTGGTTGAGTCGATGTCGATTTTCGCCGAGCAGCCTGGCTACCTTCGCCACGCTTTTTCCAGGCGTACTTGACAGCCCCTTTATAGGCCAATAACCAAAACCAAACCAAACACAAAAATGAAACAGCCCTATGTTAGTTAGAATATAATGCCAATTTATGCATATAAATACAGTTACACCCTTATTAATGTCCATCACCTAAGAGAAATGGCAACATAAAACTACATGCAAAAAGAATGCAGTGCCCCAAGCAATAGAACAGTTGTAAATGGGCAGAAAAACTACATTAAATACCAGTATTATTGTCAAGAGATTTTATTTAAAATCTTTTAATTAATCATTAAGTTTTTCATTTTGATATATGTTCTTGTAATTTCAATTTTAGACAAAATGGAAAGGTAGGCACATGATAAATGATTTACATATCGTGAATATCTTGAGATAAATTGGAAATACTATTTTCTGATTACATGCCATATCAGGAAGTAAAAATGCAATTTGATTCTCATGCTATAGTAAAACTTTACAGAGGATGTCTTTGATTTCATTATACTTTTTCTGTATTGCTTCAATTTCGAATTTATTATCTAAACTAACAAAAAATTGTTTAACGTTATTGTATATCAATTATTATTTTAAATTATTAGATATACTATAAAAATAAAGACATCCTGCTCAGAGAATAATACAAGATTGATGAAATTCACAGAAAGATGCGTGGCGGGAGGATGTCAGGCTGCACGGAAAGCACAAATAATGACACTATCCACAAATTTTGTAGGAAAGTTTTAAATGCAAATAAAAAGCATCGCTCATATTTATACTATAACAATTAAAACGACGACGACGACGACGACGACGACGACAACACAAGTTGCAACATACTAAATATACGACATATATTCGTTTTTAAGCTTTGTTATGTTAATATGAACGAAGCTTCAATTCAAATGTTAAGTTACTCAAAAAAGAATTTCGTGTTTGAGAAATCACCAATGTATATTATATGCAATAGTGTTTTCTACTTATTTTATATGTACTTTAATGAGTAACACTTGCCTTTCATTACACTAAAATTATTAAATCGTGATGATTAATAGCATCATATTTCTTACCTCTTCTTTAGCTTCCAATAAATCTCGAACTAAAATAGTAATCCTAGGCAGCAGAATTGTCCTACACTCTGCTTTCAAAAAGAGGGGGCTATGAACAATGTCATTAACTGTCATCATTTTCTGTTTTGTTAATCTTCCTACTGGTAAAGTAACTAATAAATCTGTCAAAATTATGCTCAATTGCTTGTCACTGTATACTCGTAGCAAATGAGGTATAGTAGTTGGTAAATATTTAAGGCATGCTCCTTGAACTAATAAAGTACTATCTGTTTCATGCCTCATAAGTTCAACAATAGATCTCAGTAATTCTGTTAAAGTTTGAGAAAACTCCTCTTCATCTTGATTTAGTCTATAATAAAAAAAAGAAGGTATTTCAATACACGACAATTGTTGAAACAATTCAACAAAATTAAAACATACTCAGTAAATAAAAGACGGGATTCTACAACAAATCTCATACAATATTGAAGACTTTTCATAGTTTTAAGCAGTATATCACGCTCCTGTCCATCATTATTGGTTGCGTTATCTATGCGTTTACGTAATACTGCAATCAACTTTTTGTATGCTAGTGTTGCAGAGAAACTTTCGGAAATGTACAAATCCAATACTGGTTGAAAATGCTGATATTTTCTATCAGACACAAGACCAATAATGTACAATAAACATTCGAATACCATATCATCATAGACATCACTCTCTGAATTACTCATTAATATATTAAATAAAGCATCTAAAACATCCTAAAACAATTTTATGCAGTGAAATTGTAAGTCTTGTTTATTAATTATCTTTATTTTCATATTATATAATGTAAAAACTTCACTGACTTGTAAGAACTTTACTACTTCTTCATCATTAACTTTCATTAAAGCAATTAAGGATTCTTCTAAATCGGTATTATGTGAAGCCCAATTTAATAAACCTAATAAGTCTACATTTTGCGTTAATTTTGTTGAACAAATATTAGTTGCTATCAAAAAACTGTCTTTACTACTTAAGGTAAGCGATCCTAATGTTGGCTTTTTCTCAATAGTTAGTTCAACCTAAAAGAAAAAATACTGAAATTTTGAAACATTTATATACAAAAACAAAATAATTTTGTTGCTAATTTTACCAATTCACCCCTTGTTGATGGTAATTTCAAATATGAAATATCAGTTTCTTCATACTTCTTTTGATCTAATTTATAAACTAATAGTTCATGTTGTATGTCTTGCAATGTTGTTCCATTACGTTGCATTAATTTAACATAACTTAAAGCAAAAGGTTTCTCTGACTTGTCTTTTGCTTCATTTGAACTGCGATGTTTAAATGTAAATTTCAAGTGAGCTTGCTTAAATTCTTCAATAGGTACAGCAATTTTAAATGTTTCACACCATCTAGGTTTATCTTCGTGATAATAAATAACACTATGATATTCATCAATTGGTAAGGCTCCACCACCTAATGTCATAACTCCTGGTATTGGTACACCAGACTCGTTGCATACTTTAACCTATCAAAAAAAAGATAATAATATCCTTGAGAATTTTACTGATTCTGAAGCATTGACTACACGAATTTTAATACTGACTGTAACTTCAACATTTTTGTCTGTGGATTTTGATCCTTTATTAAATTCACCACTAATTAATGTGAGGTATAAGTCATTCCTCACATCACCTGGTAAAATAACTTCTGGAAACCCCATTTTTCTTGCAATAGCAACATTACCCAATACTAAATGTGGGTTTTCATCACGTACCTAAGTACGAAATCGTTTATAAATATAACATATTTTTAAATCATCTTTTTCAAAGTTTAATTTTTTGCTTACTTGTTTTGGATCTCCTCTAAGCAATTTTAAACTGGCCCATAAACCTTGACCACCAGCAAAACTACCACTATTACCATTACCACTTTTCTGAACATTTGTTTCTTTTTGAGAAAGAATTCTACGTAATGTTCCATCTAAACTTTCTTTCTCACAACATCTGAAACAATAAAGAGAGCCCAACAAAACAGATCTATTGTAAATGTATTCATAAAATACTTCTTATAAATACATTTATAATATAAATTTAAATAAAATTTCTTACTTACTGTACAAACGGTATAAAGTGGTGATGATCTGAATCTCCTTCAAGTTTTCCAGTAATATATAAAGTAATATCCATTGCTGCTACACCAAATGGTCTTCTCATATTTTCAGTATTTTTAACTTTTTGATTAGTTTGTGCTACACTTGAACGTCTGTGATCAACATCTTTAGCTTCCATACCTCCTACTCTAATTACATAACAAACTAAATAAACTTTATCCCTAGTTAAATCTCGAGAACCAAGATCTGTAAACAAAACTCGAAGATTATGTAGCTGATCTATGTCTCTGGCAAGTCCCTCTTTACTCCATGACACAACATAATTTTCAGTGATTGTTTTCATTTCCCGACCATCATATAAAGTCAATAACAATTCTACATCTTCTGCCATTTTACAGACAAAATTTCTTACACTAACAAAAAAGATATGTGAGTATACTGGTGCTTGTGGTTTTGAAGGCTTTTGTTTTGTATCATTAGCTGCCTTTCTTATTCTTTCAGCAGTTGTTTCATGATGATAGTATAACTGAATTGTGCTTGTTTTTTCAGGATTAAGAACGTTTCCTTGATCATCACGGACAACCATGTCCATACCTAATAATTGATTACCAGTATCAATCCTAGCTGTTGCCAATCTTTTCATATCCTTTAATTCATCTACTGTCAATGTGCCACTTAAAATTTTACTTCTATATTCTATTAACTCTAAAATCTGTTCTTTCATTATTTTAAAGTGCTCTGAAAAAGTCTATACATAAAAAAGATTATGTCAATTTTTTGGACATTAAACAGAATTTTAATAACAAATATTATTTGTGAATATTTTATTAAATTATACAGACCACATATAAATGCTTCCAATGTTGTCCCCATTCTCTTAAAACATTAGTGATTTCATGTATTAAACAGTCCATGTTCATTGATTGCTGCTGAATGTGTATGTAAGATTTTGGGAAGATACCACAAGTGCCTCTGAATTTACTACGTCCATAATACCAATTTCCACACTCCTCTAATATATATACTACTTCCCCAACAGTTAATCGCATTGCATAGGGAGTCCCATGTGTGAAGTTATAAATGGCTACATAATAATAAATAATTAAGTTCACTTATAAGTGTTAAAAAAATAGAAAATTGAAAAACAATTAAAAAATTTTAATATATAATTATCAACCATTTACTATATTCATACAATGTTGAAGCCAACATATATATCATATAGTTATATAAATCATAATGTCATAAACAATTATAAATCGTTTCAACATTATCCGTAAGTCAGTTAAACATTTTCCAATGATGTAATTAAAATAATTACGTTTAACTCACATTTGAATATTTATAATAAAAAGATCGAAGAGAAATCACTGTAAATTAATGTTTCGCGCGCAAAACAAGAACTAAAATTTTATCTGGTTGGGGCACCTCCCAGGATGTTAGATCTTCCAAAGACTAAATTAATAATATTTCACAAATTATTTCTTACCTACTCCTGAATGTTCTTTAACTTGTCTCCATACCATTGTCATTTTAATTAACAACTTATTATAATAATGTATATACACTAATTACATTTCGATTCGCACGTTTATTGTGCGAACAAAATACGACTCTTTTATCTTGACATCTAACACAACTATAACGTGAAACAGGATGGCTAATGCTTCAATATTATCACAATGATGAGAACACGGATGAAGCTAAATGCACCACGAAATATATCCTAACTTATAGATACTCCATCCTCATCCATATTTTCTTGCATTAGAAACCGCGAAAAGTAAAATTTATTAAATTGATTTAACACGTTTATGTTGATTTTCAAAAGATTTGTTTCCATACAATTTTTTACACTTCTAAGACAATATTTTGTGAATAAGCTAAAAATATTCCAATAATTTACGATAAATAGATGTGTAATTAAAATATGATTTATTATATTACACACATATACTTATATATACATATATATATATATATATATATTTATTTATTTACTTATTTATTTATCTACTATATTTATGTATTTATTATATCTGATAAATAATTAAGATCAATTTAAAAACAGATGCTGTGTTATGTGGCTTATGTGGCGTCCCGTAGTGTAAATGCTGAAACGCGCCGAATTCAAATTGTGCAGCGGTGTAGCTGAAGCAATGAACAAAAGAACTCGATACATATGTATACTTATGTATGTATTGTCTTGTAAAGCAAACCTCTGACGTTATCGCCTAGCCAGATGAAGGCAAAATAAGCGGGTCAGGTCATCCCCATTACTCTTGGGCCTTACACTGCCGCCGTTTGAGCGGAAGTTGCGTTGTAGGTAAATGGTTTAGACAAATGAATTTCAGTTAGCTGCGATAATGTGGCAACGTTGATAAAAGAACGGAAAACTAAAATTATTTAGTCGCCTTGTCCACTTACCTACGTTGGTGCGTAAGACACATATTTAATAGCGCAGCGTTAATTTCTAAGCCTCATTCTAAGACTCATACACACGATAAATTGTTATTGTAAAGGAAACCTTAGGAAATGTATTAATATTTTTTAACACTTAGAAAACTGAAATGACGAAAACGTTCCAAAGTTTTATAGAAGTAATTTCAAATGTTTATAAAAAGTGCGCATTGAAATGAAATATTTTACAGAATGTTATTTTTCGAGTTCATCCCTCCAAATTTCATTGAAATCCTCGGGAGTCAGGTATGTAGTCTCCTTGTTAAGTGCTTTGTGCATAAATATTTCTCAAATTTTTTATTTCACTGAAAAGTTACAAAGTGAAATTACAAAATAATTAAAAATAAAAAGTAACACCGTCGCACTGAGATTCAAAGAGAATTTCCTGATTGCTACTCATGCGCTCAGGTTGCTCGAGCGTCACGTGATAACATGGATTGTTGGCGGAAAGTGCCGAACAGGCTACGCACACGGGCAGAATACACTTGTGTGAGAGCACGAAAACGGTATAGTGGCGACGACGGTAGGTCATAGTGGGGGTAAGAGTTTTGCCCACGTTAAAAATTCATTTCCTTTCCCTCGTTCAGATGGTCTAGAGGTATCATTTTGAAATAAAAGAAATAGTTAACACATTTCGTTCATCCTTATTTTTATCAAGTTATTTATTGTTCTGTAAAAGATTCAGCGTTAGATTTTCTCATCCATTAAATTTACTAAACGATCACGAGCAGAGCGACATTTGGAATACGAAACAATCATTGCAGATAAATTCTATTTGCCTTTTTATTATCATAAATTGGGTCCTTCTGTTTTTTTAATTAAAATTAAGAGTATTTTTTTTACTTTTAGAACTTACATTTTTTATATATTTACTCTTTATGTTGCACTGATTATAAGAGGGAATGAAATATAAATTATAGTACATATCACTATTCTATCCTATACTCCGTCTGTGATATATGTACATACATACACGCGGAATTCGAGAAGCGTCCGGTTTGTTGTTCTTTTGTGCAGTAAATGGTATTTTTGTACGTTGAATCTTTTGTAGACTTAACATTTAAATATTTTTTATCAAAATTGTAAAGCACACTTTTAAGATTAATACATACTTGTATAAATTTTTATAAATTCCAATTTTAGTCTACTGGCATAAATAATAAAAAAATGGCGCATTGTGAAAATTTTGATTTAACTCAAGATACATCATCGTCTAATAGGTATTATTAAAACTACATACAAAATTAATAAATTAATTTTCTAAGTTTCTTTAAACGTCCTGCAATTTTTTATTCGTTTATTACGAATTTTTTCTTTTTGCGTGTTACTTTTCATCACGT
>NW_017100140.1:935904-940641 GCF_001263275.1 Habropoda laboriosa | reverse complement strand
AATAAATGAATTAATTTGGAATATTTTAGCATGGTTTATTACAAATCTTCAATCATTATGGGCATATCAAAGGACATTTCTACCGCCCAAATGCTAGCTGGGCATATATTACTTATGGTACATATCTTGAAGCAGAAAATGCCATAAAAGATTTACATAATAAATCACCATTGCATTTGCAAATATCATTTGCAAAAGAAAAAGGCTCCAGTGAAGTAGCAACAGTGAAGACATCAGCTTTTAAAAATGTTGCACAACAATCTGAAAATCACAATGTAACAGCTGTTACATTTGCAAATAAGTCATTGTAAGTATATATTTTTATATTGCAGAATAACAGAAAAAAAAGATTTATTTATAAATATGTACAAAATACAAACCAGAGGACCAGGCAAGCCCTTAAATGTATTTAAAGGGATTGAACCAAATCCCACATTACCACAATACATATGCATAGAAGATGATGATTTATTATATCCATATCCTTCTGATGCACATACATATAATCCATATGAAAATGCAGAACCTTATGCAAGTACAAATACATTATGGACAAGGTACTATTAGAAATTCATATGAAATGTATATAGGGTGTATATGTACAATAATTTTTTTGAAAACATTTCAGAGGAAAATTAACTGTTACTCCAGATGGTAAAAGACATGTTTCTCTTGGCCGTGGATATACTATGTATGATATCCCATATCCAGATCCTGAAGTTCACAGTTACATTAGTAGCGTGTATGAGAAACGTAACTCTGTAAGAAAATTATTGAACAATAGAAAAAATATTTACTTTTTAATAATATTTTAATAATGTGTAATTTAATAGGATTCATATGAATATGGTGAAGATATGTTACAAAGTGCAGTTAAAGTATGTAAATTATGCTCAAAGAAGACAAAATTTGCTTGTGAAAGGTGTTACTATACATTTTATTGTAGTAAAGATTGTCTAGTAAAAGATTGGCCTCGACATAAGGTTGAATGTGAAGCAATTCCGTATGTATTCTCTTCTAGTATTATATATTGCAGTCCATAAGTTTTGTGTATACCTTCTCAAATCTTTTTATTATTAGATCTTTAGTAATGGCTATGCAATCTAGACCTACACCACAGTCAAATACTAGAGAGCAAACATCTATCAAAAGTATTTCTAACGTACAAATACCACTTCGACGACCGAAAAAGTTTACGATTAAAATGTCAACTGAAGATGAAATTATTGATGCTGTTTTAGAAGATCAAACTATAAATGATGTATCTGGAACAGTTTGTAATAACAATGCAAATAATAATAGCTCGGAATATTTACATACTGAAACCAGTATTCAACATATTAAGCATACAGAAAATAAAATAGACAAAATAAGAATACCTGAGAAAAATCATTCTTCTTTACCTGAAAAACCACTTCAGAGAGAAATTCAAAATCAGAATGCTATTAGCGATTCAAAAGACTTAGACAGTCATAAGAAATGGCAAAAGTTTCATACTGACAATGTACAAAAGATAGAAGACGATATATCTTTTTCCAAACATACATTCTTATCTACATCAGAATTTAAAGATGTAAGAATAGTCATAAAGGAAAATCGTGACTTTTGGGTTCAGAAAGTAGAAGACGAATTTGAAATTATGGAGCTAATGAGTAATCTACAAAAGGATGCAGATAAAGCACAAATAGTGGAACCAATAAATAGAAATGTGTATGCTGTAAAATTTGAAAATATATGGCATAGAGCTTTAATTACATCTTTATTTCCTACAAAAATACATTACATAGACTTTGGTAATGATGAAACCGTTTTATCAACGGAAGAGTTTCGTGAAATTAATAAATATAAAAACATTCCACGATTTAGTGCTAAAATTCGTTTATCGGATGCAGCATACGAAAAATATAAAGATCTTAAATATGATAATGTAATAAGTGTAAAAATGATATCGATTGATTCCAATGAAGTAATCAATGTTGAAGTTAAAGATGAAAATAATAAATCAATGCCGAAAGTAACTCAGATAAATAATAATCCAATACCACAGATTCCAAATACTTCGAAAGCTAATGATGAGCCTTTGGTTACTTCAAAGACATCTATTAATAATAATATATCAAATACCTTTAATAAATTAAAAAGTATAATAAGTACTTTGACTGTTGGAAAAACAGGTTTTCTAGAATTTGGGGCAGAACTAAAGAACAATACTTATAGAACAATACTAATGCCAAATGATGCAGCACCTGATTATGAAAAATTACAGGTTCATTTATCTACAATTTGTTCCCAAATGACAAAACATACAAATCATAGGTAAATACTTATAATATGTAATTAGATCTATAAGTAAAATTTTCAATATAACTTATAAAGTTTTCAATTCCTAGTCCAAATATTGGAGATATAATATGTGGTCTAATAGCTAACCAGTGGTATAGGGGATGTGTTTTATCTCTTGAACCCTCTTTAAAAATGGCTCTAATAGATGGATCCAATGTACAGACAGTTGATAAAACCCTACCATGTCCTGAAAATTTTTTGGATATTTGTACATTTGGAGCAATATGTGAAGTAATTGATGCTAAATATAAATTCAGTGTAAGCTGGAATATCTAATGTAGTGTAGCATATATGTTATATCTTATTCATTTCTAATATTCTAATTCTAATTTATAGACATATGATTCACATAAGTTTAAAGTGATAACACAAAATGTTAATAAGGAACAAGATAAAATTGAAATAGAAATTATTAAAGGAAAAGATAAATTGAAAGCATTTGTAAAACCTTGGATACCAATGCCTGAACAAACAGGAATACAATATGCAGAATTAAAAAATGGATCTGAGGTATGAACAATAATTTTGATTTAAATAAGAAAAGTAGTTGTTACTTTCATTTCAATGTAAATTTTATCATAAATATTAAATATTTTTTAAATAAATGAGAATTATGTTTGTAGGTATGCATTATGGCCTATCGAAGTCATACTCTCTTATTTGTTCGTTCCTTAGATACTGCCGAGTTAGAACATTATAATAGTGTTATGCAAAAAGTTGCAAAGTGTGCTCAAACTTGTATGTAAAACAGTTTATAATATAATAAGAATTAAAATAACATTTGATAATAATCTGAATAAAATAAAGCATTGTCTGTTCATACTAGCTGCATTTTTAGAAGAACCACCAGTTGTTGGACAAATGGTAATAGCTAAATATGATGATACGAATTACTATCGTGCGATTGTTACTAAAATAGAGGACGATAAAATTGCAATTACATACGTTGATTTTGGTAATACAGAATTTACAAATATAAAGAAACTTAAATCTTTAACTGATGATTTAAAACAGGTACGTTATCATTTAACATATGCATCATAATACAATATAATTCACAAATACTAATATCTAATACTTTAAAAGCTCCACAGTTGTATAACAAAGGTCACTCTAAATGATGTACCCGAAGACGTTCCTATGACAAAAGATGTAAGTGATTATCTTAGTCACTTAGTAGGAACTGAAGTTCGTTTAACGTGTACATTTAACGGTATACATTCTAAAGATGGTGTACATCTTAAACTTCATACTGGAGAAAGTGTTAATAAAAAAATAAGTGAATTACTTGTACCTACATCAAAGAAATCTGCTGAGGAAGGTAATTATTGAAAGTTATGTATTAAATACTTTCATTGAATAATATAATTTAAACTAATATTAAAATTAATGACTTCCCTTACAGACAAAACGTGTTATTTGTTAAATGATATAAGTTCTGCACGCTTAGGAAATAATGGCGATATTATTACAGCAGTTATACTGTATTGTCTTGGTGATTATATGTATGCAATGTGTCCATTAGATTATGATATGATGTATCACGTTTTTAATACATTGTCAGAAAAGGTAACCTGTATTTTCGCAAAATTACATTATGCTTTACTATACATAAATATAAGCATGCATAAACATATACATTTTATTGTTCTTAAAGATAAATGCATATTGTAAAACAAGTGATCATTACATTCCCCGTGAGGAAGAGCTTTGTCTTGCTCTCTACAAAGATGGATGGTATCGCGCTGCTTGTGTATGTCGTAGTTCTACACCTACAACAAGCTCCCTTTTTTTCATTGATTATGGTAATACCGAGGATATTAATCATAAAGATATACGACTGATGCCAAGGGAATTTATTACAGCCCCTGCAGTTGCAAGTATTTGTAATATTATTAGTAAGTATAGTATTTATTGTTCCGTACTTGTTATTTAATTAGTAGTTACTCTAAATTATGTGATTTTATAGATGCAGCTGATCACGATGGGCATCGTTCTCCTAAAATAAAAGAAATTTTAGAGCAAGAAGCTACAGGGTCAATTGATAGTGTTCCTGTTACAATAAAAATTGTCAATTATGATTTGGAATCAGGAATGTACAAGGTGGAGCTACACGACTAATTCAAACTGTATTATGCAGAGAGTTTATCAGAAACATGGAAAATATAGTTATAATTATGTACTTTAAATTTATCCACTATGAAAAAGGTTTTTTTTTTTTTAATTAAGACAGTTTAGTTATCCTTTTAAAAATATTTTTACACCTGTGAACTAGCTCTTTTTTTCATTTAACTATCGAATATCCTGCTGTTCATTAAATAAATATTTATTTTGTAATTTTAATTTTGTAACAACAATTAAATTTATTATTTCACAATTTTATAAAATTACTTT
>NW_017100140.1:921611-935833 GCF_001263275.1 Habropoda laboriosa | reverse complement strand
TCTGTTGTAAATAAATAATTTTAAAAAAATTCAGAACTCTTAGCTAACTATTACCGTTGATATTTTGATTATGTACCTTTCTAACCTATCTTACAATCATCTGACTAACCTTCCTTGATGTGTCAGTTCAGATGACAGATTGCTATTAGCAACTGTCTGATTTAAATAATACGAGGCTTCCAAATAATAACAACAATAAATGATGAACGTTCAAATAAGGCACCCTTATGAGGGTTTATTACATAAGTATACCAATGCAATGAAAGGATGGCAATATCGTTGGTTTATCCTTAGTCCTGAAACTGGTGAATTGCATTATTTTTTGAGTGAATCCGAAAAAAATCAACGACCACGATGTTCAATATATTTAGCTGGTGCAGTGATTGCACCAAGTGATGAAGATTCCAATACCTTTACTGTCAATTCTGCTACAGGTATTTAAAATAAATTATCCACTGTTATATATCTCCATTTACAGACCCATATAGTATAATAATTAAAATATAATATTTATGACAGCATTTATGCATTAATGCAGGTGATATGATTAAATTGAGAGCTACAGACGCCCGCGCTCGTCAAGAATGGGTTGACAAACTACGAGCTGTTACAGAAATGTATACTAGAGCAATAGCCAGCAGTCATCCTCCTTTACCTCCAAGAGATCATTCCGCTAACTCCAATAGAAACCCAGTTGCCAAATTGGAAGTTTTAGATGCTTTTGCTAATTGTCAAGAACAATTAAGGAAAGTAGAAAAGCACAATATTGCATTAGCACAAACCATTGAGAACTCTAGTTTAAACCTGGACCCTGATTTGCTAGTACTTAAAGCAACAGCACATACTACGTTACACACATTAAATCAGTGTCTCAATATATTATATCAATAATTTACCAGAAACATTATTATCATTGATCAAAGACTCACAGGAATTTTTTTATCAACCATTATTGAAACGTATCAGATGCATTTTAATTCATTAGTATAGGATATATTTTTAATCTCTTACTGACAATCCAATTGTACGTTCTTCCAAGTCAGTGATATGGGAGAGTTTACCTTCTTACTAAATATTAGGTAGAAACAAATAATTATCATGTTTGTAAGACTTTTAAATATAATACTCTACTATATTAAAGATTTTTCAGAATCTTTACATAAAGAGGTCATTTGCATTATTACACACACACACGCACACACGCGCGGGCGCGCGCATACACACACAGAGACATAGATTGGATTAAGTTAGAATTGAACAAATATTTCAAATTATCACATGTAGATATATTAATAAAGAACAAAAAATAGTCTCATATGAATACCTAAATCATTGTTATTAAGAAATTGATTTCAATAAAAAACATATTTATGTTGTCCAGTAAAAAAACAAAAACAGTGTATGTTGAGAAATGTCAAAGTAAAAGGAAAAGGTAGGGTTACTGTTTCATTATGGAATAAATGTCAAGGTCATGAAATTAGGTGAAGGTAAACCAGTAGGTGAGTTTTACCTTCCTTAAAGAACAAACTCAAACAGTTTCATTATCGCGCAGTTCATGTAAAGACCATAGTATTTACTCGCCCAGCATAAAAATTTAAGTTAATATAATTGATAGTACAATTATGAAAATAAATCGGCGCGTTCATTTTGTTTTAAAAGAAACTGTTTTATGCTGTAAATAATAGTTCAATGATTGTTACAAACGTTAGTTAAGTTTAAATAAAGATATTCGGAAAATAAAAAAAGTTTGAGGAAGAAATATGTCCATTATATCTACTTCAGAATTTTTAACTGAAGCAGCAGGTGTCAGGATTTATAAGACAAAAGACTGTACATTGATTGACTCAGCGTTTACTAGTAAAATTTGTGTGACATTAGAAAATATAAGACAAACTAAAGCACTTGGTAAATCTTGTGGGTTCAACCTAACGAAATCAAAGTGGGATCCTTATCCGTGGATAAGTTACGTTGAAATCGGTAGTCTCGCTGATACTGCAGGTCTCAAGTAAGAATAAAAAGTAAAATCAAAAGATAGACATGTATCTACTGTAGTAGTTAAATAAATAATTTTATTGTATTTTAGAGCTGGTGATTGTTTAATTAACATTGGTGAACATGATTTAATAGGATTAAAGATAAAAAAAATAGCAGCATTGATTCACCATTATCAGGAATGTAATTTAAAGTTGTTTATTTGGAGATGCATTGATGAGGAAGAAGAACGAAAAGAGACAGGGGTAGCTGTAAAAGGACCATTGTCAGAAGTGGCTAGTAAGCTTGCAAATGCACTTTCTGGAGTTGTGGGTATTTTAATTTTTATTGAAGAATTTGTTTATTAAACAATTTTTCTCTAAAAATTTTTTAAATGAATGCATTATATTTTGTAGAAATAATTACTATGTTTATATAGGTACAAACTTTGGAATGCCCAGTTTGTTTGGAAAGCTCATTGCCTCCAGTCTCTCAATGCATACACGGTCACATCATTTGCGTCGGATGTAGACCGAGGACACTTCGCTGTCCAATTTGCAGAGTTAGATTGGGTCGAGGTAGATGTTTACTCGCGGACAAATTACATAAAATATTTCGTGACGTTTTCAACATAAAGGATAATTTATCCGATAACGTAGAATGTCAGACGAGAAATCTTCGAGATCGGCTCTTTGGCAAGAATAAAAAGAATGAAGTCATGAGGGTAACAGGGAAAAATAACGGTACAAATCTGAAAACGCGTCAATTGTTATTAAATAAATTGTTTCGTGGGGGATTGGGAAAAGCTGCCTCAGCAGACAATTTAACAGTAGTTCCCAACGAACCATCAAACGAAGATGATGCGTCAATAAGTAATTTAAATTTTGATGAGCGGTTAAATTTGTACGACCGAACGAAATCTGCAAGTACTGGAGAATTATCAAGAGAAACTATTACGAATGTTATTAACGGTCAAATTAATGCAACAGGCACAGCAATATCAAGTACTAATAGTTTAATGTCTAACATATCACCTACATCAGTTTGGGGAGACTCTATGGATTTTGTATTCTCTAATCAAATAACATGTCCTCTTTCAAAGCACAGTGGCTGTAAAGAAAACATTACATCTGATGTAGTATTGGAACATTTGAGTGAAACTCATAAAATACCACAAGTACATTTTTATTCTCCTTATGCAAAGCTTCCAATGCCTCTTCCATTTGGTTCAGAAGCTGTTTATATATTACACTCTGGAGAGGAGTTATTTTTCTTTCAGGTATATTTCTCTGTCTTGATAATATTGTTTGTTTCGTGTAAAAAAGTTATAATACTATAAATCATAAATATACAGTGTGAAGATGAAACTATTTGGATCAGTAGTACCATAGGAGGGAAAATTATATGGGAATGGAGTTTGTATGCTCAAGGGCAAAATGGTACTGAAATAAAAATACGCAGAAGTGTTGCAAGCCTTGTAAATCCTATGGTGTTATCATCACAACACACTGCACCTTTACCTAATGCTTTGTTATTGCATACATTGGACATTCAATTAATAAAATGTCGTTTACATGAACAGCTAGAAATATAAAACACATATCAAATATAGAAAAGTAATAAAATTGTTTATTATTATAAGATTAAAAATTAACAAGCACTTCTTATTCTAGTATAAAATATTAACATAGAAATATCACAATGTTAATTATATTAATACATACGTAAATAGTATTAATATGTATTATAAACTGCATTTCATATAAAAACAGCATAGTTTCATGTTAAAAACAACAAGGTGTTTGAGTAAAATGTAACTTTAAAGACATGCACTGTTAAATTTGTAAGATACAAATACAAAATACATAACATTAGGACATAAGTTTTTTGCTTTTTAAAGCATATAACATTATATGAAAGACATAAAATTAATGCAAATTATGAATTATGGAGTTTTGCGTAGTATATCATCCATATATGGTTTAAAAAATTCAAATTGTCCAGTTCGTGCTGCTTGACCTGCCATGATGTCATATGCATATTTGAGCACTGACAAATAGTTTTCTTTCCCAACTACATTTAACTGAACACTAAAAACATGTGTATCACAAGAAGGCATCATCTTTTTCCCAACTGGCACATTAAGTTTTATTTTTTTGACATTAGATTGTGTTTTTAGTACTTCAGCTTCTTCCTTCTTTTTATCTCTTTTGGGACAACTACAAACTCTAACAGAAAGTCTTCGCCGACCCAAAACTGTTTTCTCACTATTCTCCAAAGTGAAAATTAATTCAGTTGGTCTACGATTCATGCCAGATGGACAACTATTTTTGCACAAGAACTTAAAACACACTGGCACATATTGTGAACCTGGTTGTGGTCTATGCAATGGTGTCACTACAGACAAATGTTCATTTCTTTCCTCATACATGCTAGTCGAATCCGTGCAACGGACAACATGTTTAATTACTCTTAGATTTACATCTCTATTACTTGAGTTATTTGGTGCTGTGTGATTATGACATCTTCTGACTGGATCACCAGCATATTGATCTAAACTAAAAACCATGGCAGTACGTAGAAGTAAACCACCTTCAGGAGGATCCCACTTCAAACGTAGTGGCAGTGTTTCTTCCATATTAATAAATACTTTCTTTAATATTTGAGAATACTACATAAAATAAAGGGAAGTACATTACAATAACTTAAATCGTTGTCATGAATAATCAATTAATAATTCAATTATATACTTACAATCCAATGTTTACTGCTATCCTGATTACCCAGTGAAACCTGAAAATTATGTCGACCGGGGAACTCTTCCTTTACAGGGATTCTTGAGGGTAGAGGGGTAGAGTCAATTTCTCGATAATATTGTTCTTCATCTTCATCTTTTATTGGTTTATTTTCTTCTAGATATTGTTGTTCTAAATCGTAGTTTTCTTCAATTTTATCGTCTATTATATTTTGTATCCAATATGATGGTATGCAGCCACTATATTGAATGATAAAACATATAAATCATGTTTAACAGAAGAGGAATTAAAATATTAAAGTACATGAGAATATTGCAACAAAATTGTGTTTCTCACATAGATTTTTCCAATACTTTCATGTCTTCTTCGTTCACTAAATCAGATTCTTGTGAATCCGAAAATCCATTTGCACTGGTCATATTGTAAAATTTATTTACTGAATATCTTGTCACAATAAACCAAAATCAAACTTAAACCACGTTATGCCTAAAAGATGTTATTTGTATGTGCAGAAAAATCCTTTGTCGAAAGTAATGGTTAATTTTCATTTCATTCTGAATATTTTTAAAATTGTTTTCAATATACAGTTTTTAGTGAAACAGTGATATTTTTTGATAGGGTTAAGTAAAATAATATTTAGTAATAATTCGCGAAAATAAAAAGTTATATTTTAAATTATTTTTATTGGTTTACAAGGTAAATTTTTTAACGAAGGTATCTTTTGTAGCTGAATGTACCTCTATGAAGTATATATTACATATGGCGGGAATAACATGTGGCGCACCACGGCAATGTACGTCAAATGTATGAAACAAACGACTCCAATATGGCGAATGTGAGGGATAGTGATACGTCGTTGTGGCTTCATAACAAGCTTGGAACGTCAAATGATAGCTGGACTGGAAGTTCAATTTGTTCACAACTTAACGCAGAAGTACTGCGGAATATTAAAGACTGTTTTCCAGATCTTCAAACGCAAGTTAAACTTAAATTACTTCTTTCATTTTTTCACATACCGAGACGGAATGTTGAGGAGGTAAGGCAGTTTGTTTATTACAAATGTTTAAAGCGTGAAAAAGTGGCGGAAGCTTTTCTTAAAATACAAATTCTGAAATTTGCAATAACGACTTGAAGGTGTTGAATATTTAATCATTATTATACATTCTCTACGAAGTATTTATTTATTTTTATTTAGACATTAGATGTTTTTGAAACGTTTAGTAAATAATCATATCCTATATGTAACCAATATTGCTTATAAAGCTAAATAATGTTAATATTTATGAATCTCTGTTAATCCTTCTTTCAAAAAATGCTTGTGTTATAAATATATCTTTTTGGTACATAATTCTTTTAAATTTTGCAGTGGCGTGTTGAATTGGAAGAAATTATCGAGGTGGCATCATTGGACAGTGAGTTATGGGTATCAATGTTATCCGAAGCGATGAAAACATTTCCCTCAACGGGTTCTTTGAATACAGACATCACAGATTTAGATGAGCATAGGCCTATCTTTGGAGAACTAGTCAATGACCTTCGAAAACTTTTAAAAAAGCAAAATGATCCGGCTATGCTTCCATTGGAATGTCACTATCTTAATAAGACTGCACTTACTTCAGTGGTTGGTCAACAACCTACACCAGTTAAGCATTTCACCCTAAAAAGAAAACCAAAAAGTGCTGCATTAAGAGCAGAGTTGCTTCAAAAGAGTACAGATGCAGCAAGTAATTTAAAAAAGAGTACAGCTCCTACAGTGCCTGTGAGGAGTAGAGGAATGCCTAGAAAAATGACTGATACAAGTGAGTTTACACATGGGATGATAGTTAGTGTTACTTTAGAGAAACAAAAGGAATATGAAAATATAAAACAATATATTATTTTCAGCACCTTTGAAAGGCATTCCCAGTAGAGTTCCTACAGGTGGTTTTCGGTCTCCTTCGCTTACAAGTTCTTCAATGCCTAATAGAACACCTCTTAGTAATAGAATGCGTAAAGATGGTGGTATTAAACTGTTAGATATTAATGAACAACCACTTGGCTATGCTCAAGCGAAAAAACGAAAGAGAATGATGGAATTGGAAGAACAACAAAAAAAAGTTGCAGAAGCTCAAGCAGCAGCTGCTGCTGCAGCATCGACGACTACGACTACAACAGAAACATCAACTACACCAGAATATGCACAGGGTTTAACTTCAATTAATCCACCTGCTACTCCAATCACCCCAGTGACATCTGTACAGTCTTATGTAACACCTACTACTCCGAGTGGAGTATCAGCAGTAACGACACCACAAACCCGTACGTTTTCATATAATTCATCGTAGCAATGTTTCATCAATCATTAATTTTTTTTTTTTTTTATACAGCTACAACACCAAGTACACCAGCAACTCCAAGTACAGTTCTACCTGTTGCGACACCAACGGTTATTACACCAGTGGAAAGTACACCTGTTGGAGTGCAAACAGTTCGACCAGCTCAAACAGTTACGCAGATTCGTATACAAACTACCGCACAACCTGCTAATGCGGCCGCAAATACAAGAAAGGGCTTGTCCCTTACGGTGTGTAGAAATATTTATAACATAAGAAAAATTGTAATCTTAAAATTATTAATTTATTTGTCGCATTTTTAGCGAGAACAAATGTTGGAAGCACAAGAAATGTTTAGAACAGCTAACAAAGTAACTCGACCGGAGAAAGCTCTTATTCTCGGTTTTATGGCTGGCTCGAGGGGTGTGTATCCATTTTGAATATTATCAAGCACCTCTTATCATGAATACGCTTATTCATTATTTTGTATTATGTATTTAGATAATCCTTGCCCAAAATTGGGTAATATAGTCACAGTAATGCTCTCAGAGAACATAGAAGAAGTGACTCAACCGGATGGAACAACCGTACCCATGTTAGTTGAGACTCATTTCCAAATGAATTATACAAACGGCGAATGGAAGAGGATAAAAAAAAATCGCCGAATTGTTACAGAAGAATCGGCGTCCGCTACAACCCCTACCCCCAGTGCAACTGCAAAGGCTTCCAATTAGAAAAAGAAGAAAACAAAAAAAGAGAGATAATTGTCAAATCGCGGTTACGTAGGTCAATAATTCTGTCGTATGAATGACAGTTTTTTAAAAACTCTGCTCTATAGATAGCGAAAGAATTTGCGTGCACAAGGCACCACGTGGCCTCTGTGTCCTACATGGTGTAAGCAGACTTGTGTATCATATTTTACTAGTAAAGCTTCGAGTACGATGTACACGTTAAAGTTATAACATGAAAAATGTTTGTGTTACTCCACATTATCTGCAAGAATTTAAGCTCTCCGTTCTCGTTCTTCAAAACTAAGGAGCAGCTAAAGAAACTTGACCGTTTTTGATTGGAAGTAATATCTAACGCAGCTTTGGACAAGTTACGAATATTATCGGAAGTAAAAATCTCTATTTCCAACGTGTATCTGGTTTCACCGATAATGAAGAAATTTTACAAATCATCAATTAATTAGAAAGCTAAATGCTATTTATCGATAAATAGTGTGATATTTTCCATTGTAGCAGAAACCATAAATAAGAACGAACACAAAACTTATAATATTGTTATTTGAATAAAATATGGTTATATTGATTAATACTGCATTTAATTGAACCACCATGATTGATTCTAATTGTTTGAGTCAGTGTACCGAAATATTTGTGATTTGAAAGATCAAATTGAAGTTTTGCTTCGGCAATAGTCGCCCCCTCTAACATCTTACGAAAGGAGTATTCCAGTCTTACGAGAAAATATTTCGTAACATTTTAAACAATCGTTTTTCACTAATAATTTACGCTTGAATAGACCTAAACGTGATTGAAGTAAATGTAACAAGTTTCATAATTGTTTTAATTGATCTTTTATTAAAATAAACTATTTGCACGGAAAGTGAGTTATATAACCTCTTTGAAAACTGAATAGAATACGATTTATCCATTCCATATTTATTGTTCAGAAAAGTAATCTCGCTATTTACTTCGATTGAATATTTTTCTCATTTATTTAAATATCTTTGCATTCACACATTAATAATGCTTCGATTGCTAGCATGTTTGCGTCCTCAGACTTGCAAAGCGGTAAGTTGTTTAACCTAATAAAGGAAATTTAAATAATTTCCAATAAATAGAAATTTAAAATAAAAAGGGGCAAGATTTTTTTTATTTACTTGATGTTTCTTATTCGTAGGTGTTTGCTGCAACGTCATCTTTTGTGAAAACTAAACACCCAACATTAGTAGAACACGCTCGCAACTTTTGTGTTAGTACCAATCTGTTTTCCTGTCAACTTCAGATCCAGCAACCTGCACCTGAATTTTCTGGAACTGCTGTAGTCGACGGTGGTTTCGAGGAGATAAAACTGAGTGACTACAAAGGAAAATATGTTGTTCTTTTCTTTTATCCTTTAGACTTGTAAGTTGTTAATGTATAGCCATTAGAGAGAAACTAATATTTTTCTTGAAAATAAATCTAAATTTTTTATTGTAGCACGTTCGTTTGTCCTACTGAGTTAATAGCATTCAGTGAAAAAATTAAAGAGTTCAAAGCTCTGAATACACAAGTAATTGGAGCTTCTACAGATTCCCACTTCAGCCATTTGGCATGGACTACAACGCCAAGAAAACAGGGTGGACTAGGTGGCAATTTGGGTTATCCTCTTCTTAGTGACTTCAACAAGGAAATATCAGCTAAATATAACGTCCTTCTCCAAGATTCTGGAATTGCATTGCGAGGTCTTTTCATTATAGACAAAGAAGGAATACTGAGACACCTCAGTGTGAATGATTTACCAGTAGGCAGAAGTGTAGATGAAACATTGAGGCTTATTAAGGCATTTCAATTTGTTGAAAAACATGGAGAAGTTTGTCCTGCAAATTGGCAACCTGATTCCAAGACCATTAAGCCAAATCCAAAGGATAGTAAAGAGTACTTTGAGTCAGTAAATTAAACATATACATATTACATATGTGATTAAGATATAATGTATTGTAATAAAAAGTAACATAAACAAAATATCAGTACCGATCCTGAAATATTTCGAAAATAGAACAATCTGTTTCTTATACTTTTTCACTTAATTTTAATCAGTTTTCGTTTTTATTTACTTGTCATAGTAGTTTCCCTTCTCTATGTAACGCGTACCATCAAATCGCTACGCAATAAGAACGAAAACTCGGAATAGTTTGTGTAATTTGCAGACGAAATATTTTCAGGAACAAGGTCGTGGGTTTACTCTCAATTCGAGGCAAAGAAGGGCCCGCGGTGTTCGAATTGAAAGTAAGAGGGGAAGAAAAAGGTGCGTGAACGGTCTTCTCGTGTATGCACGCGTGTCATATATAGAGTATTCAAGGGTGGAGCCTGAAAAGCCTGTGTAGAAGGGGAACAGTAATCTTGTCCTGGTTAATTTGATTCTTTGTGGCGATGGAAGTAACAGCGGCGGGTCAAATCTCTGAAAGTCCGTTCTGGATTACCTTTACTTCCCCACGTTTTTTTTTCCCCTACAAAAACCACCATTTCCCCTTGAATTTATCAAAGAGAGGAGAATCGATCAGACAGTCTGATTGTCATAGTTTTTTAAGCAGTCTCTCTTAAATATCCCACGCATATTCGAATATTCAACATTCTCTGCTAATATGAGAATCCTTATCTAAATAATCTACGCGTACAGTTCAAGGCTTTACTGTTCCAAGTGACCATCGAACACTGTTCGACGTTTTTCGTCGTCGAGAAACGAGACGTTGCGATTCTCGGACTCGATCAGGCCGTACACACCGCGATGAATTTATTAAACACAGAGTTTATTATTTCCCGAGAAAGACATGTGACGCGGCCACAAGAGGGGGCTTATAGTAACCAGAGAAGAGTGGGGGATAGTAAGTGAGGCGGGTAAAGCGTAGAATAGAAGTGACACCAGAGATAAACGACTCATCTCCTATCCTCTCGTATTGTAAAATCCAATCTAAGTCCTTTTTACGAGCGGTAAAAAAAAAAAAAAGAAAAAAATCTCCAGATTAAACGTATTCCTGTGTGTTTCCTTTAGACTACCGTGAATTGACTTTCACACCCATCGATGTATCGTAATATCGTAACACATCCATCGAACAGACAGGTCAGAACCCATCCATCCATCTATCGTCCATACGTCGAATGATAGGAACGTGAAAACGTATTCTAACGGTCAAATCTATTCAGTTCTCGACCATGTGAAACGTGGAGAATTTTTCACGTGTTTCGCGTGTATCTTCGTTACAACATCGTTGTTCCCTGTCGCGATATTTTCCACGCGGGGTTACCGGGGAAAAAGGGGGAACAGAACACGGTATGGTAAATGCTGGAATAACTAGCTGGAAATCGTGTGTGCATGTCTGAAGGTAAGCAGAAAAACGCTTACGCAAATTCAACATTTTGCAAATCAAGTTTTTTCCACAAAATTCTCTCCCACGAGCTTTCGCAATGAGAATAAAATCGAACGTAAATCGATCGTTGAGAAATTGAAAATTTTATTGTACGTAACACAAAGATGTACACGAGATACATCGTTCAATAGTAATTACCAACACGTTACACGTGGAATTCATAATTATGTATCTACTGCATGTAGATATTTAATGATAAAGAAGAACATACATATTTGAAAACGTGTCGCAATACTAGTCCACCACATGCAAACTCAGTATTACCGTCTTACTCTTGTGCGGCGAAGTGTAAAATCGGAGGCAATTCTATTTTTTTGCTAAACGACCAGTCTTTAGACAGGCCTCAGTTATATCGACAATTTAACTCGAATTCTTGGAATTAGTTGGAATTAATTGGAACTCTTACAATTTACGGGAAACGGTCATTTCTTGTAAATGACGATTTCAGGTTAGAATCGGAGTATAAACAAAATGGTGAATTTGATTTGCAAAATGGCGAATTTCATTTGCACAAAGTTGAATTTCGAGTGGAAAATCTACAGTGAAAGACGATTTTTCTATCCTCCCCTGTTCCTTTGGAAGAATTGACGAAAATGAACCAATCCTTCGTTTACCCTCCTCTTTCTTTCTTTTTCTTTTTTTTCTTAAATTCGTATTTTCTTTTCGTTCCACTCTGTTTAACAACTTTCGACGATTCTACTGTTCTCGAAGCTGGCCAATCGCGGCGTTCAGTAACGTCCGTTCAATTACGAATGAACGCGGATTATGTCGTCGCCGGATTTTCCTCCTCTAATCGACTTCTTAGTCGCCTATCGCCGCCGGTTTGTTCCGCCCCCGCTTGCGATTGTTGGGGCTGCGAGTGGTACGGCTTCTCGTTCTAATTGCTCCCTCTTGTTGTCTGTAACTAACGCTTAAGCTACCTTAACACTAGACCAACCATAGTTGAACGTGATCAATTTTTTCCCTTCTGGTATGTTTAGATAAGACTATGTAAAGAACTTGGAAATTAGAGTCATCGATGGAGAAATAAATTGGTATATCCAATTATTCCCTTATTTCAACAAAAGTTAAAGAACTTGGAAATTAGAACCATCGATGGTAAGAAAAGGGAGATTAAGTGGAAAAATACGACGGTGTTTGTACCATTCGTTCAGTTGCTACCTTAAGGTCCGATTTTCTTCGAAGATTTATTGGTAAGATAAGATTATCACCAGACTGCGGATTTTTGTGAAAATTTCCGTTTTCGAGAATGGAGTGAAGAAAAAAATAGTAGAACTTCTGTAGAAAGTTCTGTAGAAAAGCACTATATTTATTCACATTACGCGCATTCTGTGCAATTTTCTACCTTGATATTACCTGCAAGCGTATCCTCAGTCCAATTGTTACAAAGATTATAGCGTGTTTGGAAAAATACTAGCTGGTACCTCGAGGTCTGATTTTCTTCCAAGATTTATCTTTAGAATAAAATCATTCGTAAAATCAGGCGAAA
Organism: Habropoda laboriosa; assembly: GCF_001263275.1. Taxonomy (NCBI): domain Eukaryota; kingdom Metazoa; phylum Arthropoda; class Insecta; order Hymenoptera; family Apidae; genus Habropoda; species Habropoda laboriosa. The sequence continues at coordinate 923,173 of NW_017100140.1, read as the reverse complement.
GATTATAGAAAAAGTTCTCTTTTCCACAGACCTGAGTAGCAAGATCTTCCCAATTGCCGTGTGTGAATCGAACAACAACCCACTTACCTCGAGGTATGTACGTATGCAGAGAGGAGAAGAAGAAAGTAAGTACATAAGTAGGGGAGAGTAATAGTACTACAAGTAGCGTAGAAAGTAAAAAGGAGGTAACCGGTCGGTTATTGTCAGCTGGCGATCGAAGCTAGCCGCGCGCGTCAAAGAGGAGGAGGCATCATCCTCCTCTATCGTTTCTCTCTCGTGAAATAGAGAACACTCTCGCTCGTCTCGTTTCACTCTCTTCTCTTTCGTTTATTCCCTTATACTCTCCCTCAACCATCGCAAACCGTCCTTTCTTCTGCGTTAGAAAGAAGAGGGGTTGGTACACAAGTACAGAAGCAAGACAGAGAGAGAAGGTCCAGAGAAAGAGGAAGGGAGATCTAGAGAGAGAAAGATCTAAAGAAAGAGAATGAGAGAGAAAGATCCGAAGAGAGAGAAGGAGAGAGGGAGATCCAGAGAAAGAGAGGGAGAGATGGAGATCCAGAGAGAGAGAAAGATACAGAGAAAGAGAGAGAGAGAGGTAGAGATCCAGGGAGAGAGGGAGATCCAGAGAGAGAGAAAGATACAGAGAAAGAGAGAGAGAGAGGTAGAGATCCAGGGAGAGATGGAGATCCAGAGAGAGAGAAAGATACAGAGAAAGAGAGAGAGAGAGGTAGAGATCCAGGGAGAGAGGGAGATCCAGAGAAAGAGAAACGTCTAATAACCCGCAAAGCCAAAGGAGAGATGAGAGAGAGAGGATCGCTCGCGAAAAAGGAACATTTTCTTAAAGGAGCATTCAGAGCGCGGCTTGATAGGTGGATATTATAGTAGGTAAAATGGGGAGGGTAAAGAGAGAAAGAGGGATGGTTATATATACCGTCGGTGTGCCTAGGCCTGGCCCGGATCATGAGGAAGGGAGCAGGCAAAAGGAGGAGGGAAAACGGTTGGTGGCGCGGCCACGAAAACGAGGAGACACAGAGAGAGAGAGAGGACAGAGTGGGATCGTGGCGGTAGGGTTGTGCTTGGTGGGGGTAGGGGAGATGCATCCATCCATATCCATCCCGGGGTGGCTACCGGGGGCTTTGATTACTTGTTTTAATCTTCCGACTGCCGACTGGGCGAGCATCTGTCACTCAAAATCCGTAATTGCGCTCTGGTACCGCGGCGGTGTGCTTCTCTCCACCCTCTTCCTCCACCTCCACCACCTACTCTTCCTCATCCTACCCAACGATCCCTCTTCCCTCCTTTCTCTTCCTCTCATCCTGCCCCTTCTCTCTCTCTCTCTCTCTCTCTCTGTTCTCTCTTGAAGCTTGGCTCGCGAGATAGAGCCCGCCCATGATGTTTCCGAAAAGGGGGCTCTCTCTCTCACTCTGTGACTGGCTAGGTTACTGGCTTCTTGCTTTGAGCACTCTGCCATTACTTTCTTATTGCTCGTTTAGCACTTTCACACTGGCTTTCCGGTTACGGATTGCATTCGGAGGTGATCGGCTAATCGGATTTACTTTGCT